>NC_049203.1:44855737-45155737 GCF_013347855.1 Anguilla anguilla | reverse complement strand
GGCATTTTGATAGGCTTATCTGCAGGTAGGAATCCTCTTTGCTGTTTTGTTAAGGTAGAACCGGAAAAGTTGATAGTGGAGAATAGGAGCAGACGCATATGTCCCAGCAGGCTTTGCATATGAGAAAATAAATAAGTGAGATAAATTAGGCGAAATGATGAAATTGCGTAGTTGAAACAATATGTTTTTTTAGCAGAATGGGCATGTAGGTGAAGGTTGACATGATCACAGACTATAGTGCGAAGTAAATGAAGTGACCATGAGCGAGCTTAGTTTCCTTATCAAACGGTATATAACAGTCTGTATTTAACATTAGTTGTTTAAGTGGAGGGTTAAATAACATGTGCAATCTATTGCACGAATGTGTTTTTCTCATGTTCAGTGCTAGTAGTTAAAATCATGATTCACTCATAAGTATAAATGTAATGTTTTAAAGCGGAGTTGAAGAACGTACATACGTAGTAATTGTTTGTAGCCTATGTGGCTAGATAGAGAACAGGGCGAGGTAACATGAATGTAGAAACGTGGCGTTTGCTGATAAGAAGGTTTTGTACGGTAGCCAAGTGAAGAAATATAGTTAGTAGAAATGGCACAGCGGTGAACTGGTGTAACTTTTTAATAAAAGGAATACATTTGCCGTCATGAAATGCATATGGGTGGCCGTGAGTGAGTTTTGGTAAAGCAAATATAACCGTAAGAAAATGTTAGTGTAAAAGAGGAAATGATCTGCCTGAGGGCGAGTCGGGGTTCAAGCCTTAAACCGGAGGTTTACCACTCTGTAACTTCGTTAGTGCAGCACCATGCCATAGCTATGCAATGCGTGATATATCATTAGCAAACCTGCCGGTGGTTTTAAAGAAGAACACAGGCCAGTAAGCACAGAAGAGCTCCTGTTGAATCCATATGGCTTAGCAATATTGTAGCCGGTTAATAACTGAACGGTGAACGGCGGGTAGATATGGTGCAAAAGCAATAATTGATAAGTAGTAGACAATAATTAGTGAGGGTCGAAGCAGGTTAAAGAAACACGTTCCTAGCTGGGCTTGAACCTACGACTCCGTGTTCTCAAGACTGTAACCTTGCCCACTAGGCCACAGGCAGACTAACTGTTTAAACTGGAAATGTTTCAGAGTAAAAAGGTATGGGTATTTTGCGTGTGTATGCACGTTTTTGATTGGGTCGTGTAGGTGAAGATTTGGCTGGTGTCAGTGAAATGTCCAATGGGGAGACATGTTGTTAGTGGGATAGGCGGCAGGAAAAATAAGAATGAGAAGAAGAAGAAGAAGAAGAAGAAGAAGAAAGAGAAGAAGAAGAAGAAGGAGAAAACGCAAAATCCCCTTAGTTTGGAGCTTTATTGTGTGGACATGTGAAGTTGTTTATGAATTCTGTTTGTTGAAATGGGGTCAGAATGTACAGAATTTAATGTTTTTAAGGGCTGAGTGTCTGTGGCTGTTGTGGTTATTTCTGTGGGGAACCCTGAAAAGTGCCAAACTCTCGGTGCTGTATAGGTATGGGGCATACCCCCCCCCAATATGCGGGTGAGGGCTCTGGCAGCAGCATTTTGAATGATTCGTGAGAGGAGTTTGGAAAGAACGCTGGTAAGAAGTGAGTTGTAATAGTCGAGACGTGATGTGATGAAGGCATGAACTAACTTTTCAGCATCAGAAAATGACAGGAATGATGGAATATGGGAGATATTACAAAGATGCAAAAATGACACTTTCTTGACATTATTAATATGGGCCTGATAACTGAGAGATGAATCAAAGATAGCACCTAGATTTCTCACTGTGGGATAGGTATACAGTGCCATCACCCAGGGTTATGGAGATTGTGTTTGCATTCTTAAGAATGGCTTTAGCCGATTACTATTAGCTCAGTTTTCACTGAGTTCAGTGTTAGAAAACTGTGCTGCATCCAGGTTTTGATGGCTTCCACGTGGAACACACACTGAGTGACAGGTGCAGGGCTGGATTTACAGAGATTTACAAACTCAAGTCTGTTGGTAAGGTATGACTTAAACCACTGGATAGGAGGGCTGGAGATACCAATGATGTTTTCCATTCTATGCAATGAGATGTGATTTACTGTGCTGAATGCAGCACTAAGATCCAACAGTAGGAGAATAGCTGCAAACCTAAAATCTTCTGCCATGAGTATGTCATTACTGACTCTGATGACAGTGGTTTCACAGCTATGGTGAGTGCTGAACCCAGACTGGATGGGTTTTAGCAAGACATTTGATAATTTTGGAGCTGGGTTGAAAGAGCACATTCAAGTACCTTTGCCAGAAATGGTAAATTTGAGATGGGTTGAAAATTACTCAGATTTCAGGGTCAAGACCATCTTTCTTAAGAGTGGGTGTAATAGAGGCCACTTTCAGACTAGCAGGGGCAGTAACAGTGGCAAGGGAAGTATCAAGTATGTTAGTGAGAGAGAGTGAAATCTAACTAATGGCAGGGAAACAAGATTTGACTAAGACTTTAGGAATAGGGTCTAATGGACAAGTTCTAGATATAATTTTGGTAATCAAGTCAGCAATGGCCAAGTTAGTAATATGGTAGAAGCTGGTAAATGAACTAGCAGGAGATGGGGGGGAGGGCAGGGGATGGGAGTCAGAGGAAGAAGTTACTTGGGAAGTATTATTTATCTGACAGATTTTTTGATGAAAAAAAAAGAATTTCATCACTTTGCTCAGTAGAAGAAGTGGAGAGAGGAGCTGGTGGTTGATTTTGACAACTGAGAAGAATACTGAGATTGCCATGGTCATTCTCAGTAATACTCCCGTAATATGAGTTCTTTGCCTCAGCCAGAGCAGCTCTGCAAGGTGATCTGCAAGAGCCTGAGCTTGTACAGTAATGCCTGGTTTCTTCCACAGCCACTGTAAACACTGCACTACTGCTTTCGTAGAATACAGGGACGCATGATACCACAGAGCTTAAAGAAGACTTCTCTATTTCCCATGGGAGCTAATTCATTCAGCAATGAGCAAATAGTGGTGTTACAATGATTTACCATGTTATCTGAGGAATAGGACTGGGAAGGGAGTGGAGAGACTTCAGCTATAGCCTTAGTTGCACAGGTGGGATTTATGTTCTTAAGGTTTATAAAAGAAGGGAGAGCGATAGATGCCATCAAGAGTACAGCTGTGTAATCAGCCAGTCCCAAATCAGTAGATCAGAGGTTGCTAATCATTAAAGCAGAGGTGCACACCAGTTCTAGTATGTGGCCACGGCAGTGCCTGGGAAAGTTTACATGTTGCGTTAAATCAAAAGAGTCAGTGAAAGAGAGAAAGAGAGTTTACAAGACAGGTTGTCAATGTGTACGCTAAAATCACTGAGTAGAAGGGTCAGACGGTAGGGTCTGACTTTGACGTAAACAGCATGGATCTATGAATGCATCCTGCGTTGTGTCAATGGTATCGGCTGGTGGTGGTGGTGTAATGCTGTGGGGGATGTTTTCCTGGAACACATGAGGCACATTAGTACCGGTTGCGCATCATTTAAATGCCACATCATATATAAGCGTTGTTGCTGATCATGCGCTTCCCTTTATGGCCACAGTCTACCCTTTTGCAAATGGGTACTTCCAGCAGGATAAAGTACCATGTCACAGAGTGCACATCCTCTCAGGCTGGTTCCACAAACATGGCAGTGACTCCAGTTTACTCCAATGGCCTGCGCAGTTTCCAGATCTCAGTCCAGTAGAGAACCTTCAGAATGTGGTGGAATGGGAGGTTCACAGCATGTGGTCAAAAAATCTGCAGGAACGAGTCAGCATGGACCAAAATGCCAAATTAATTTTTACTGTACTTGAATCCATGCAGTGAATAATCCAGGCTGCTCTGGAGGCAAAAGGGGGTCCTACCCATTGCTAGATAGGTATGCCTAATGTGGCCACAAACTGTACATCTTTATCGTGATTTTTGGACAGATACACAGTATGTCTGTGGCAGAAATTCAAAATTTAGTTGCTGTTTTCTACCAGAAAGTACAACTTATTGTTTATTTTTGGTCATTTTTATCTTTGATTTGAAGGCATACTGTTCCTTTGTAGGATGATCTGCCATACTAATAACTTGGATATTTGATTTTTAATACAGACCCGTACTATGCCTTTGGTCTGAGCTCCAAACACTGACTGACCTTTGGGTCATTCCAGTGGGAAAATACCACTCCTTTTATCATTGTCTGCCCTGATGGAGTCGCCCATGGAGATGCTAGCAGTCTTGCGATTGAATTGTTCATTATGACTTACTGCAACCCCGGCTTCACTGAGTATCCTCGGAACCTGGATCAGTGAACTTCACAAATGTCACTTGTCTGGAAAATGGAATAATGAAGTTATGAAAAAGGCCTTTCAGGATCACAAAAGCAGACAGAGCTCAATGAGATTGAACAATAATGGTTCTCATTACATTTATCACTTTGAAGAATAGCCACAGAAAGATCAAAATGATGCTGTATTTATGGCGGTCATATTGCAAACAATATCAAGAGATTAAAACTGGTAGACTTCAGCAAAAAAATAAAAAAATCTGAATGTTAATTAATCAAAATACACGTATGGGCCCGTTTTGGACAGAAATAACAAATAAGGCAATTGTTTACAAGGAAAAAAATATTATGAGGATTCCCATTTACTGTGTTTACAGTGAATGCATTTTTGTTGGCAATCTCACAAAGTGAAACTGATCCCCAAAATCAACGAATATGATGGTGCCCTCATTTCTGTCAAACAAGTAAGGGGGGACTGGCATCCCTTCTTCAAGTCTGTGTTTATGTGTTTGTAAAAACATTTAAATAGTGAAAACAATCATTTTAAAAACTCTTTTTATATTAACTTGAGTGTCCGTTATGTATTCATATTTGTGTGATTTATTATAATATCTAAATAATTATGTACACACTAATTGCACAACTAGTTTTGATCATATGAAGACAAGGGTGGGGCCATAAACAATAGTCTTATGAGGTTTGGGTGCATTTCCATGAAAGATGATATCCACGGATAGGAATTTTCAGTGGTGATGTTTGGAAAACGTGCCAAAATGAAAAGCAAAATCTTTTCACATTGTTTTCTCTGGCCTGAAATGCAATGAGTGAGGATTTGGTTTTAAAGAATGAAGTTCTGAATTCGGAATTGTATGAAATTCACCTTGAAATGAAACCACACAGCTATATTACATTCCACTGTGTGGTGCTATAAAACTGACAAATGCTAAGCACATCACTGTATTTCTCCAAATGCCATTGTAGTCTCCATTGCATTTCAATCAAAACAATGCAGCAATCATGCCAAAATGAAATGTACTGTAATTACTGTCCAATCACAGTCATCTACCAAATCGGGGGCGTGGTTGAGGTTACAGGGTTTACAGATGGAATTCTAATCAATCCCTGTTTCCAGACCTCTCGACCTGAAGTAGTACATTTAGTCCATTCATTGGAGCTAGCCCATCATCGTAACTTTCAGTCAACAAGATCTTTGCCCAGTTGTTTAGCTAATTTTGCAAAATAGTATGACAAATGTCCAAGAAAAGTTGGGTAGGTGATTTGTTGAGAGAGCTGCTTAGTATTCTAAGTAGGGGACACTCTATCGAATGCCACTCATGGAAGCAGCAGTGAAGGCACCTCATCATCATCCATAAGAGAGGAGTCCATGCCTTCATGTAGTCAGCCTAGCACGTGCAGGCCAGGAAAAGCGGCAACAACTACTGATCAACGTAAGGCCAACTATTTGTAGCCTATATTTGTTTCAGCATGCGCTATACTGCTCAAGGATTTCATATCTAGTTGACAAAACACTTCCCAAAGCTTGGGGATGGAGGGGACTTTGAGCTGTTGTGGACTAGGATCATTGCTCGCTGGCTTCAAGGGTATAATGATCTGCCTGATTCTCAAACTGCATCCTCTGCCCTGTGGACCACTGTCCTATGCAGAGCTCCCATGAAAACGTGTAACACACTTAACATTGTATGAAAACAAAAACAAAGAAACCGAAGAGACGCATGTCATATAACATGTCTTCCTTACAGCAACAAAAGAGCTTGAGAATATGTCTGATACTTGAGTAAATCAATTTACAAAAAGTATTCAGGATTTCAAATCTTTCTCAGCATAATTCATAACTGACTGTGGGCATCTGTCGAAACAAAAATGACACATAATAGTAATTGCTATGTAATCTGAAATATCTTCCCAGCCAGTAGGCAGTTCCCAGACAATTTAGCTATCAAGCATTTTAGAGCTGTTTTCAGAGCTATTTTTCAAAGTGTATATGCAGTTCTGTGAGAGCAATTCTGTGCATGGAGCTGTTTCTGAGTGTGCATAGGCTGTTCTGCGCACGGAGCAGGCAGTTCTGTGCAGGGAGCTGTGTTGCAGTGCAAGTAGGCAGTTCTGTGTGTGGCAGAGCACATAGGCAGTTCTGTGTGGAGAACAGGAGGTTTTGTGTGCAGTGCTACTTTTAATGAAGCGGGCAGTTCTGTGTGAGGAGCAGGTAGTTCAGTGCACATAGGCATTTTTGGATTATAATTTTTTGCTAATTTGCATATTAAAGTTTTTCCAATTTTTGTTTCTGCATTGATTTATACAGTACTCGCAGAATATGTTCAGGTTACCTATCTACACTTTGTACAAACCAGCTTATTGTGATGAAAAGTATAGCAGCTATGAATCAATGAATTTGAGATTGGGTGTGGCTTTAAACAAAAATGGCTGCTTCTCAGTCAAATGTAATCATATCTTCACAAAGCTTGGCAGACATATTTCTGATTCCGTACATCAAAGCAGTATTAAAGAGGTGTATTACAGCATCTATGATTTTTCCACCAGCAGCAAAATAATGTTCTTGAAATATAGGACACAATTGAATCAATTTCAATGTTTGTATTTCTGAATTATAGCGGTTTCTATAAGGGAAAATGTATTGGCTTATTACAGGAACACCAAGAAAAGCGCTAAAATGTGCATGGAAAAAGACAAAATGGAAAAAATTGTTAAAGAAATACAAAGAGCAATATTAAAAGTAATTTATTCTGTCATGAAGAATTCTGCATTCTTCATTCTTACATTCTGGGTCTTACAGCACATCTGGCATTTTACATTTCATCCCTGGTGTTTTGGGAGTATTCTGCTGTCTCTTGGTCTTTGAACTTCAGTCTTGGTGCAATTTGGGATTGTTTTGGGAGAGGCAAGCTGTGGTTTGGCATCTTCATCTTCTTTAATTCATTTCATTTGTGACTGTAACTTGTCTTTGTCTGTAACATTCATTGTTCAGGTAGTTGAAGCTTCGTCTTTAGATTAAACATCAAATACTGTTGTGACTTGGTTGTGGGTTTTACATTTTGATAAAGGGTGATCCAATAGGTGGCTCTGCCTATCAATGAATTTGGTGACTTAATTAATAATTGATATATCTGATAATGATATTAATTCAAATAAACCAATTTTACATGTTGGATAAGTGTGGAATCTTAACTGTTGATACAGCTCTGTATTCAGAGTGCTGAACATTAAACAAGGGTTCTAGTCGGTACAACTGCTAGATTTGGAAATTGTCATTTTAAACAGAATTTTCCTGGCTGTGCATCCTAGCAGTCCTTGAGAGTCTATGCGTCACAGTGACGGTTTATTTCTTTGTTCTGCAGAGTGAAACAATATATTGAAAGGGTATCTGTGTTGTAAAGGATGGTCTTCAAGAACATCTAAAAGTACGCCACTGTTACTGTACTTAACATTTAACATGTACAATTTTTTTGCTGTTATACATCACTACATGGTGTGACTATAACGTTATAACAGCCTATTCACACCCACACACAAAGAGATAGGGAGAAAGAAAGGGAAAGAGGGGGAGGGAGGGAGAGAAAAGGAGAAATTGAGAGCTAGGGACAGTGAGTGAGGCAGGTAGGGACAGAAGAATAGGCAGAGACAGAGAGAGAGACAACCTTGAGCCATTCTGCCTCAAACATAGCACTGCATCATCCTGTAACCAGAATTATGGAACATGTGCTGCAAATATTTGACAACTCAAGTTTGTCATCCATGAAGTCAGAAACCTTTCAAATACATGCAAATAAAATTAATAAACGAATATATCAGTGATTCCCAGGGTACAAGCACAACAACAGTTGGCAAACACAGAGACTCTATGATGGATACCAATTTATTTTCATTTTGTACCCATAAAGGACATATCTTCATTTTTAATGAAGGCTTTCATCATTGTACCAAGTTTGAAATCTCTGCAAAGGAACTGTGATTTTTAGTAAATTTTGCATCTCGATTGTGCTACCATGTAGTTGGATTGGGCTAAAACCTCATGGTGGGAGTCTTGGTGTAACTGGGAACGCACATACCAAGCTTCATAACTGTCACGGTTTCTGTGCAGGGTAGATCATTTTTCTGTGCCTGCACCGGCTCAGTGGTTAGCATTCCGATTAGCCACTCGGCTAATCGTTATTTTGGTGTGTGGGGACGATTAGTTTCGAGCTTGCAGATTAGCCACTCGGCTAATCGTTATTTTTGGTTCCTGTGGGAGGATTGTTCCTGCTCTAACATTCCGTGCATTCCTGCAGGGTTACCTCTGATCTGTTTCACCTGTGGGTTGCTCACGTCTTCCGCTGATTACCAGCCACACCTGTGGCTGGGTATTTAAAGCGTCAGTAGGCAGTGGAACGGTGCTTGAGTGTAACGTGTTTTGCTCTGGCCAGTTCCCTGGTGCTTTTCTGAGCAAGGTGTAAGGATTTTAGGAACCAAGAAATTTAAAAGAATTCTGATTTCAGTTTGTTTGTTTTTTTGGGAAAAAAGGTATTAGGACAGTATATGTCCAGATTCTGAGGTTGGTGGTTTTAAGGGGTTATTGTGTCACCTTTGGGGCACAAACCTTTCTGCCTCTTACTAACCAGTTTCACCCCTGGTTTTAGTTGGCCTCAGAACGTCTTCTGTTTGTTTTTTGAAAAGACATTTTCTTTTTCTCTGCTTCGGGTCGAAGACGTTTATTCTTCTTTTTTCATTTCCCTGTTCCTTTATTTTCTTTATATACTCCTTCTTCCTCAGTTACCCGTTTAGGGGTTTATTCATTTTTTGGGATACGTCCCTTAGGAGTATAGCACCCCCTTATTTCGTCTCTCACGAGACTCAGTGGTTACTGGAGTGCCTCTTTGGTAACTTATAGATCCCCTGTTTGGTCGCGTCTGGTCTTCACACTTCCCCTCCCTCACAATAACTGTCAAATGGTTTAGAAAGTTTCAGCATTTTTGTTCTGAGCCACACCCACTGAAAATTCATTGTATTGTCATTTGACCATATTTTGACATAACCACTAAAGTAATACATGTATCCGGTATGTGAGACATGTATTCCGGTATGTGAGACAAGGTAAAATTGGTAAATGTTTGTAGGAGGAGAAGCATGTAAAGGGTTTCCCAAATAATTCTAAATGAAAAATCCAATATGGCAAGACCTTATGGGTCTCTAGAGGCAAATTAGTTTCTCATAGTAGAGGGAACTGTGCACCACATTTTGTAACTTGGGAAATGGGGCATGAGGCCTGGACTTGAGTGTCAATTTTTCAGTCGGCACCATAATTCAAGGACTCCATGTGTTCAGCCATCTAAAAAAGCTTACCAGGTTTCATGATTCTGGGCTATTCCAGCTCAAAGTTATATGAGGTGAAAAGGGAGAAAAACATAAATAAAAAAAACAATTGTTTCAGCAGCTTTTCTGCTTGGACCCCTAATGAGCTCACATAAAAAATGAATCAGTCTTAGCTAAATTCATGAAACTTACAGTAGAACCACACCACTTTCCTCCATATTTTTTTTTTTTTTTTTTTTTTTTTTTTTTTTTTTTTTTAAACTTTGCACTGACACCAAAAATTTCGGAAATAGATGGTATGAGCATTCCAAGTTGATGGCAGCAAATTATGCTGCTGATTGGGATAGGTATTGGCCTGCTCACCCTTGGAGTACTGACCCTTGAAGCTGTTCCAGAGTGGATTTCAGCACATTCTTTGTTCAGGGAAGTCTTCACCAATGACTGCGAGCACCTGTCCCATGCTGTCTAATAGCCTCTCAACTTTGAAAAGCACATATCTGCTATAGCACAATCTTCCACTTGATGAGGCAGAATCTCTATTTCTTCTCTAACTTTGACAAAAAAGACATTTTGAAGGCCTTTATCTACAACCAAAACATAACTTGTGCTCCATTGATTGCAGCCCTAGTGATTACCTCCAACTAGTTCCTCAACTGTGACCCCCTGTTTGGTAGAGGACTGTGATTGGACAGTAATTACTTTTCATTTTGTCATGATTGCTGCATTGCTTTCATTGAAATGCAATGAAGACTACAACGCCATTGCAATGTGCTTAGCATTTTGTTTTGTCACATTTAAAGCAACACACAGTGGAATGTAATATAGCTGTGTGGATTGAATTTCAAGATGAGCTTTCTGACACAAAATCAGCATTTCATTTTTTTAAAAGCAAATGCCCACTCATTGCTTTTCAGTAGAGAAATGAAGCAATGTAGAAACAATGTAATGAATGTTTTCTGTATGTTATTATTGAGAATTAATGCCATGTGTGCATTGCATTTCACATTATTCCACTATGTATTGCATTTAATGCACTTAAATGTGGCACAAATTCCACTTCATATATACCATGCGACTGACTATCAAAGAAATGGCCATGGAAGACACAGGGCCAAATTATGGAATGTAATCACATGCTTGCCATTGCACCTTAATTGTAAGAAAGAAAATAACAGATATTTTATTTCACTGGAATGTTAATTGCATATTGATTTCACAGCTTTAGGTATTCAGAGTACTGCACACATGTAACAGCAACAGGGCTCCATACATAAGTTTCTTCATTACAGCACACATAATGAAACAATTTACCTTCCACCACAGTGACGTAAAAAGTGTAATAGCCATTGCTGTGTATCGATTGCATATGCACGTCCTCAAAAAACCAGCTTACAGAAAGGAAGAAATTTTGCATTATGGTATGCTTTGTGTCTAAGATAATTCAGCATAGATGAAGGACCAACGAAAAATAATACTAAGTCTAATTTGCAAACCATATTAGACGTTAATTGAACCATTGCAGACTTGACTAGTGCTTTAATCAACACTTATCAGCCATGGTACACAATAATAGCAAGAGATTATTTGCATTGCTTTCACAACCATGGTTGTTTGTTTATTCCCACCCCTCTACATTAACATAATTTCCCCTGTGGATATGTAACAAAGTAGACGTATGGTATGTGTATTCATTTGTTATGCTTCCATTTTAGAATGAATGGTCTCACTCCATGTATTCCCAGGCTAAGCACAATTTAGGGTGTTGCCTTTCATGCCCCTTTTGCTAAAAGTCTGGATCTACATTCTTCACAAGAACCAACAACCGTAATTTTTTGCTATTTTTTTTTCAGTGTGTCTGCAAACTCTTAGCGTGTATTCCATGATGGGAAAAAAAACAAAAAAAACACTGACATAAATAATAATCGACCAGGATGGTTTTTAAGTGACGGGTATATTTCTCAGCACTAGGCAATGACATCTTGAATAATATACAACTTGTACTGCTTAGATTATGTTAGTCTCAGTGTTCAGGATAGTAACAACATTACTTATACACTGATAAAATTAAAATAAAAACTCTGAAGGCTCCCCTTAAAAAAATTGAACTCAACTTTTCGTGTGGGATTTTTATGTAGCTCTAGTCTTTGTATAAATCACAATTTCTGATGTGCCAAAGATATGCCTAAGAAAATAGGTTGGGATTACGTAGGAGCCTCTTGCTGAAGAAATAATGTGAAACATGTGTTTGGCACAAATGCAGATTAAGTTCAGAACTAGACATTGTCGATATCAAAGATTTCATTGTGTTACATTTACATCCTCCCAGATTCAAATGTTTTGAGTGTATCGAATGGGAGGTTCTCAGCATGAATGTGTGGCCAAAAACTGTGTGATGAAATCAAGTCAGCATGGACCAAATTCCCTAAGGAATGTTTCCAGCCCCTGCGAATGTTGCAAAGAATCCAGGCTGTTCTGGAGGCAAGGTGGGGCCCTAACTGGTACTGCATAAGTGTCAAAGTGGCCATTGAGAGTAGTACTTACGGTATTGTGATGGAGCAGCACGTCGTTTGTCTACTTTCAGTTTAACTCCTTCCCTTAATGCTGAACTAAGTATTTACAGATGGGTGGATTCATTGCTTCCACTTCTTCATTCTTTCATCTTTATAAATGTGTACATGTGTCATTTCGCAGGAAAACAACACCAAAAACAAAGTGTCAGCAGTGTCAACGTAAACCTGTTCAACATGGGTTGGGTGGCACAATAGGGTGCATGTCAATAGAAACATCTAGCATTTCGCAAGTTTAGTTTTGAATTATGCTTTTAAACCAACTCAGACCAGATTTTAGTTCAAATGTCGGTACATTGTGCTATTTTAGTGGCATTATGAATGCATGAACACTATGGAGGGCCAAAAATGTCAACATCAAAAATAAATAAATGAACAAATGAATAAATATAAATGCAAGAATAAATGTAAAAATAAATGAATGTACACAAATTAATTAATAGATAAAATCTGCATGTATTTATTTCTTGATTCATTTATTTTTGTTCATATTTATTTCTGTATTTATTTATTCCTTGGTTCATCGGTTTCTTGGTTCAGTGATTTCTGTATGTATTTATTTTTGTTTTATTTGTCCATATGATAGATATCTGAGGCCAGAACAGACTGCCAACTTGCTTCGAATCTTGTGTTTGGCAGGGCTTGGTGAATGGTTGAGCTTAGGAATGTTAAAATGCGTTTCAACTGTTTGGACCAATTTGGAGGTATATTACACTGAAATGAATTGAAGTGGTAATTAAAGATAATATTTAATAATGGCATCAAGCAAAAATTGATGGCAAAGAAACAAATAAATTCACACTAAAAGTGATGTCATTTCCATCCTCTGGTTTGCAGGTAATATATTGTGTCTAATGGTTCAATGTACTGGTAACAGAGCCTTTCATAAGGCGTTTGTTCTTCGGCCATCATGGTCCTAACAGTTTTTAAAGGGAAAGAAATGGGGAAAACTGATTGGCAACAATGTAACCAAACCCCTATTGCACCCACAGTTGATGTTTAATCGAACCAGTCTCTTTTATAACTGTGCCGCAGTTCCACTAATGCTGGAGTCATGGAATTACCCAAATTGAGTTTGACACAGCCTAAGTTGACAGCACCTTGTGTTCCGGGTACCATTTGACAATTGTGACTTGACTGTGAAAATGGAGCCTTAACAGTTTATATGGGCCAAATAGGGATACAATGTACTCTAATAGAGTAGAATATATTCCAAGTTCATTTGAATTCTGAACATTGCTCTGTCTCACAGCATGGCCCCTTTTTCAATTGCATTCCTATTCATTATTGGACCACCTTGTATCATTGAATGGGCAGACCCTGCCATCATGGGAATGTCAGCAATGTAAATCAGAACTGGCAGGTACATAGGTAGTTGGCTCTACCAACCTAGATATTTTCTCGGTAATATCCTAGCTAACTTTCTTAATTGTTTAGCAAGGTTTGTAAGTGTGTCCAAATATCTAGCAAATGTTATTTGTCAGGTAGCTAACAAATTAGGTAGTCTTATTGGCTACTTTTATGGTCCATGTGTTTGGGTACCTATAACTAAAGTTACCTATGTAAATAAGAACTGGTAGGCATGTAGCTAGCTAGCAAACTTTATTACTTGGTGCACAACTGTTAGCTAGCTTGTGAGTTAACTAACATACTAGTAACTATGCATGTGCCGGCCCAAAACTATTTTTCAAAGTACACGATTAAGTCATAGCTTTGTATCCAATAAGAGGTTGGTACACCACAATGGCAGTGGAAATTGCTGTCCTTGGTTAAACTGAGAGATGTTCTTCTGTTAAATTCTGTTACTCTGTTATGATTTCTCATCATGGTTATGTATAGAGCATTTGTGTTCACAGATTCTTGTTTTAAACTTTCATTTGGGTCTTTCCCTACATAAAGAAAATTACATTTAAGCAAATAACAATGTACGTAACATGTAACAATGATGAGAAACATCACTGGCTAGACATTTTAAGTTACAAACATAATTTGAGTGAACTTAAACATGAACATTGAAGCTATTAGGATGCCATATAGGGGGAAGCAATCTCAGAAGCTTTTTGGATACATTATTTTGGATACATTAATTGCAAAGGGCCTTAATGATGAGTTGGTATGAGCTTGTTTAATCTGAGTCTTGTTTGCTGTGTCTTGTTTGTGACTGGCCCTACTACGCATTATTTCATCTAACCTGTTGAATCAGGTTTTCTAATGGGAATGTGGTCCTTTATCTCATTCTTTACATACTTTGTGGGATCAGCACCCAGTTTTACACAATGCATTGAGTTGGGAGTGTTTCTTTTATAGGCCTGGTCTGAGCAAGCAGGTAGTGAAGACGCAAATCACAGACTAAGTGGACATGGAAATTGCAATAAGTTGCACCAAAATTGCAGTGCACTGCTCAAGTTTAATTGACATACCCCCAGTAATGGCTTTCCTCCCACAAAAATACCACTTTGCCAGTGTGATGGCTTGCAACATGCCATGTGCCGTCAGGAAAATATAGCACCTTGAGTTACCACTGCATAAGAATGCCTTTGCTGCATGCCAAGATTGCAGTTTTTGTCAGTGAATGATTTCTCTTCTTTGATTGCTTTCTCCCAAATGAGTGTATGATACAGTGTAGAAGTAAACTTGCTTCATTTTATATGTAATAGGGTTTCTTACCTTTTTATAGTTTAATAGTACATCAGTGTCACCTGCAACCTATTCCTCCGCCATTTTTAGGAGACATTTTTCATTTTATAACACGTTTTCTTGCATTTTGCCTACCATTTTTTTTCCACCAAGCAGCAGTGGCACAAGTTCAACTTGTGATTACAAATGCGTATGGAAGGATTAGCATTTAGAGTGTAATGAGGATTGATATACTTGTTTATTCACTTACAAGAGATTTATTCCTTGCACAGTTCATTGCATTTACATTTTATCACAATTACTGAATCCATATTGACCAGCCAATCTCATCCCACGATGAAGGAAATACAGACATTGTTTCCATCTTATTTCTGATACACATTAATGGATACAAGTCAATACTAGGATTAACATTAAATTTAAGTAGCCAGTAAGTTTTAAATGGATGGTTTACTGCCTAGTGTAGTGGACTGAAAAATGAGTTTTTCATACAGACAAATGTTACACATTGATTTAAGTAATAATACAAAGGCAAGTCCAACAGTTTCCCTTTCACAATTCATTTACAAAAGATTAACTCTCAAGAAATGTTAAACACAGGTCAGTATTTGCTTAACAGCTCAGTCAAACCTGTGTAATTAAAAGAAGTTCAGACACATCAGCATGCATGATGTGGCCCCAGAACCAGAGCTAAAAAGTGTAAACTTTTTTTCTTGAACTCACCATGTCTAGGTACTGTTGGTACATGTGCACAAACGCATGACTGCGACATTGTCTTGGCATACCCTGGTATTTAAAGGTGCACATTTGCATAACTACAGTTTCATCTAGCCATGGGACAGTGAGAGCTCTGCATGACACAAAGGTCTGTTCTAGTCTTTTCAGGCAAAGAACTGTGCCCAGAATCTATAGCAGTGTGTACTGAGGTTATTGTGAGGGTCATTTACATTTTTTTAGCAGACGCTTTTATCCAAAGCGACGTACAATAAGTGCATACCAAAGGTCATTGGAACAACTACAAAACAGAGGTCCGAAAACGTACAATACTATTTATGTAACAGTTATTTATAGTCATGAACACATTCATTCCAGTTCACACAGTAAGCATAGGCTTAGTCAGAGAGTAACGTTAAGTCAAACTAGGAGACATGGCAACAAGCTACACCAAGATAACGATACAAGTGCGATATAAGTGCTGGATGGAGGTACATGCAATATGAAAGTGGTGCAGGAGGTACATGTGTAACATGAAAGTGCTACAGGACCAAAGTGGAAGCATATAAGTGATAAGTGATCCTAGATTGGGAATGCCCTGCAGTGTGGTGATCGTTAGTCCAGGTACGTAGGTATGGGGCATGCCCTCCAAGGCGTACTTGGTAGATGGCATGCCTGCCACCCAAATCTGAGCAGGTTTTTTTTTATTCAGGTTCAGCATGATTTCACTTCAGTTTGTGCCCTCCTAACGGATTCATTTGTTATGTAAATATAAAAATTACAGAAAGGAAAGATAATTTTTTCATGGCTGTGAAGATCAGTACGGTAACACTTTTACATTTGCCTCCTGGAACAACCTGAATAGGATCTTGCCCTAATATTGCAATAAATACAAACTGAATAAACTTGGTTTTGTGATTAAGTTACCTACTGCGGATTGAATTTCAGTGTTTTTGTTTGCAGTGAAAGGTGCAGAATTAGGGTAATAGATTGTGCACAAGTGTCTCTTGTCTGTGGTTTTGCATACAAATGTGTTCATAGTGGGAATGCAGCTGGATCAGCTAACACTGTTGGATGTATTCCACCAAAACTCCAGCATTCTTTTAATCAATTCACTTTCGTAAAACACTCTGTCTTGACTGCAATTATATTGTCTTGACTGCAATTATATTGTCTTATCACCCATTACTAAATATGAGAATATTAACCATCCATATTTTCCTAGAGGCTGCTTTGTCTCCAGTTATGTTTGAAACTTTTTTTTTTTGCAGCACTGCCCATCAACACTGAAGAGTAGGCTAGTAGTGGGCCCATTAGTCCAGCATGGATATATTGGGAAAAGGCCCTCAAGATTGTGTTTGATAACCACACAGGAGAAACAAACATGCAGGAAGCTTGCAGTGGCCTGCATGTTCACCTCACAACAATTAATAAGATGTTTGATGGTGCTCTAAACAGTGAAAACCAGCCATGCATAATCCCTAGAACTGCAAAAATAATGTAGCATTCAGAGGCATGTCTTCATCAAGTTTCAGTTGCACCGTTCAAAATCAAATCATTTATTCAGCAGTGGCACAGTTGGGGGCATCTCCTGATCGGTACACTAGGAAGTTTCAGCTGTCAACACTATGCAATTACATCTAATGGAGAAAAGTGCCTCTTACTCAATAGCGGCACGTTGTATGATTCACTCAGCTTTATGAAATGTCAAAACGTTTTCATATATCTGGCAAATGTCTCTTTAAATGTACTGCAGCTTGTGATATCACCATTGTGAAATACGGATCAGCAGCATACTCAAATGTGAGATGCTTTGTTTGATGGTCAGAATGCCACAAGAAGTCATTAACACTAATAAAGTAAAACATAAAGTTAAATGCCTGTAGGCATTTCTAGAGTATACACCAATTTCCTGTGTTTATATATCACATGGACTCCAAATATATGCCTGATTTTTCATGAACATTTGTTCATAATGTATCTATGATGAAGCAGTTTCCTGTCATTTGGTTTTGTAGAACCATCAAGTGTTTTTATTGAAGCCCAGCATTTTTCCAGAGAGTGCTTCTTTGCTTCAGATAGTGGTCACAAAGCCAACAGCAGATACTCCATTTTAAAGGCAGTCCTGCAACACCTGTGTAAATGTGCATAGCTGAATTACTGCACTACCCTAGTTGCAGTTATCATGCTTAATGGGGACTACTCAAACAGTCATAAATTGTTCCTTTTTATCTTCTTGAATCATTAATTTTTAAAAAACCTGTAGTATGCATCATCATCATCATGGCAGGTAGATGGGCAAATATAATTATTTATTTGATAGCTTTTGGTTATACATTATGGTTACATTAAGTATAATGCTTTCTTACATATCACAGTATGTAATTTCTATGTAATTTCTGACACTGTTAAAAGCTACACGGTGCAATGTTCATTGTGGCAATTAATTTATTATACAAGAGTCTAGTACCAAGAAACAGGACAGCTTTTTAATTAACAAACACTTTCAGAGTGAGACTAAATTAAACAGGTTGTTTCAAATCAGTCAAAGTTATATTGACCACACTAAAAAGATGCATTGTTTTCAACAATTCAACAATTCTAACTGCTGTTTCTAGCTTGGGTGCTGGTAGTCAGCACAGAAGAGTTCTGCTGTTCAGCAATAATGTTTACAGACAAAAGGTTTATACATAGAGACCTCTGGGGATATTTGGCAGGAAAGCTGTGAAATTAATTAGTCAAAGTAAATATTGCCAAGTACCTGCTTTCACTTTGGAAGGTGAATATATTTGACATTTAAAATCTGCTATTAAATGGGATTATAAAAAATTATATTACAAATATGCTTAATTAAATTAATTTCAGAATAACATTGTCACTGTGCCATTGTCCCAAGGGTTCTTTGGCTGTGATGCAAATCTGCCGCTTACAAAATTATGGCAATAACCTGTTCAAAGTTTAAATCCCAGCCATGAACAGATCTTGACTCAGGATGTGGTTTCTTTCAGTTCAGCCCATTGTAACTCCCAAGTTGCAACATGCAACAGTCAGTGGTGGATCACACCAGGCTCAGTAGATGTACCAACAGGTTTTTCCAAGTAGATAAACTCAATGTGAATGTATTGAACATTTAGCATGAACTGCTTGGGTGTTTTATAAAAAAAAAAAAAAAAAAACCGAATCACAGTAAGCTGAATTGGGACAGCTGAAAATACTCTGCCTGCCAATGTACTGATGTAACTTTTTTGATTTAGGGAAACATCCCTGAATGTTTGCAGACAGGGAGTACTGCATTTATTTAGTGTCTTTTATTATTTATTATAGTGCCTCACAGTGTCTAAATCAGCGGTGCATTTGCCCTAATTTATCACGAAATGAGATGACAGTGTCTTTTTTAGATCCTCCGCATCATGTGGGGAGAGGCTTGTTCCGAGCATGTTTGCCTGAGATTTGAGACATTTCACCTTTCATTTGGACCCAAGGTTGTGTCTTGGCATTGCTGGGTGATGAACCCAGCAGGCCTTGCTGCAGGATGTCACAAGTAAGCAATGATGGATTCCTTTTGGTTGAATTGTGTGCAGCCTGTGTGGTATGTCAAGGGTATTTGTGGCATAATTTATTCCAAATATACCACATAAAGCACAATCAAAACATGCTTAAGTCAATGTACAATGCAGGCTATTAAAGCAAATGCATTGCAGTTACGATTTGTCACCAGGAATATTCATGCCAGAATGGAATGCTACCCATGAATTATATTTCTGCCTGGATAATTTGTTATTCATATACCAAATGAGTATAATTTTTGTGATTTTTGTCTACATATTTGCGGCAGGCTGGAGCCACGCCTACTCATTGAGTGGGTTGTACACCTGGCTTGTGTTAGAAAATCAGCCCAGGTCATAAAAGTGTGGTCACTCTCCACAGTGGAAAGCTGAACCTGGGAACGGCACAATGAGAGAGTGAGTGCGGGAGGGAGGCGAAACAAAGCACACCTGAAGGGCCGACCTGAAGAGTTGGACGGCTGAAGGGCTGAACAGCTGAAAAGTGGAAAGCTAAAAAGCTTTTGCTTTGTTTGGTTTGTCATTGTTGTTTTAGTTTATTGTTTGTGCTCAGAACCTGTGAGGGAGAAATGTGAAGATTTTAGTTTTTGTTTGTGTAATGACCTTGTTCGCTCTCTCTATCTCCTGTGTCCATCAATTCTCTCACTCCTAAGAGTGTCACCTGGTGAGTGAATTGCATTTTGTTATGTTTTGACATTATTGATTAAAATGTTCACATTACCAAAAACGAATTTAATCACTCAAGCAGGTGTTCGGTTCCATATTCTGTTCCCTCTATACACAGCATCTCATTTCATTGTTGGACACAAAGCCCTGATATGCACGTCTTCCTGGTATACACTTGGTTCATACATTTTTGCTTAACATGTTTTGATTAAATATACAAAAAGGGTTTTCATATTTCACCAACATTTAAAGAGATCAAGAATTTCAAATATACACTCACCAGCGTTCAGATGCTCCTCTGCATACCTCGGTTGTAATGAGTGGTTTTTTGAGTTAAAGGCTACTGCCTTTCTATCAGCTCGAACCAGTCTGGCCATTCTCCTCTGACCTCTGCCAACAAGGCATTTTTACCCAGAGAACTGCCGTTCACTGGATATTTTCTCTTTTTCGGACCATTCTTTGTAAACCCTTGAGATGGTTGTGTGTGAAAATCCCAGTAGATCAGCAGTTTCTGAAATACTCAAACCAGCCCATCTGGCACCAACAACCATGCCACGTTCAAAGTCACTTAAATCACCTTTCTTCCCCATTCTGATGCTTGGTTTGAACTTCAGCAGATCATCTTAACCATGTCTACATGCCTAAATGCACTGAGTTGCTGCCACGTGATTGGCTGATTAGATATTTGCGTTAACGGGTGTAGTTTGCAGTTGAGCGGGTGTACCTAATGTAGTGGCCGGTGAGTGTATGTTTGATTTATGTGGAAAATCAGCAACCAAAAGTAATTGTGTTTTGATCAAGGAACTCTGTTTAAAAAAAAAAAAATTTAAAAAAAACTGTTACAGCAGAGTGAAGCAGTAATTTTACATAATGACCAAAGGGCTGTGTAATCAAATTCAAGGTTGGACGGTCCTGAATAATGTTTTAGCAAAATGCTTTTTGTTAATTGTTTCAGGACAAACATAATTAAAATATAATTAGCCCAATCCAAGCTGAGAAATATGGAAAAAATATTTTATTCAAACCAAGGTTTTCTTTCAGAAAAATATTTCTGGAGCAAAATATTTAACTGGAAACTAACAATGAAAATGCTTTTGCAACAAAAAGTGTCAATGTAAGTGTCAATATGAAAGTCTGCAATGTTCTGAAAAGTACTATGGCTGTATTAGTCAAAATAAGAACTTTTGTTATAATGTGTATAATCTGTTCAGGAAAGTATATTTGTCTGTAATCTGAAGGCATGACATCTATAAATGCTGTCAAAGTAAATTGGTCACATGGGAGATTATGGGGAATTATACAGCACAGATAACAAGCTTTCATCCAGATGCCTAATTCAGCCATCTCACTATGGTGCTTTGGAGTACTCCAAATGGTAAGGAGATGGACATTTTGTCCACCATTTCAATTATTGTGTAATAGTAATTATTTTCTTCAGCAGAATGCTGTGTTAAAAAGCCAAACAATTCGGCTGCATTATAATGTTCCTAATTTTCTGTCACTTTGTCAACTTGTCCTACTGATTTTAGGATCCATTTGTCATATTGTTAGGGAAAATAAGTCTGAGTAACGGTTTAGTTTTGCTTAACATATGATACATTTAAAACAATGATGGACATAGAGCATTTCAGGAAAAGTAGACGTGTAACTTATTAATAATCTTATTAAAAACTGAATTAAAATGACTTTGTTTCCCACTTAAATTCCCTTTCCTTTGAAATGATCGGCCTTTGTCTCGTTTTCTTTGCACCAAAGATGAATATTTTCAAAAATATTTTCAACATGGGATCACCATTGACTTTTAAAAAGTATAATTAAAAATATGTAGTAAATTTGATCACGTGATCACGATTAAAGTAGTCTCATTTTCAGCCAGAAAAACCTTGTAAATGTCCTCATAACAGAGGCTTAGTAGCAGTCTCTTGCCTAAATGTGGGACACAGAACTGTGATGCACATTAAGGTGACCAGATATACTGTTGACTTACCCACATTGGTGGATGAGGGGTGGCAGGGGTGAATTTTTTTTTTTTAATTGAATGACACTTGTCAAAAAACATAAATTGTCCATCAAAGGGCTACATCCTGGCTAATATGAGACTGCTGCAATATCTAGGGTACTAAGTACTCAAAAACAGTGTATACTGCATAATGCATGCATAGTTGGACCCTGGGATGCCGTACAAATATTTTGAGTGGCTTGTCTCCCTACAGTGTCTACACAAAGGCTGACATATTCCCACTTTGTGGTTCCATTCACTGTCTCCTGAATCTCAGAATCAGCCACTACAAATCAAGCGGCTGAAAGAAACTTTGTTTGCCTCAAGCCTATTTGCTTTTTTTCCCCCTAGGTTTGTGGTGCAAATTCAGTGCTGTCATAGGCAGGTCTGCCTATTCCATGAATGCAGCTCTTATCATATTAACCTCTGTCACTCATTCTGCTTGGTTTTCATGCAATTCTGAAAACATCTTTTGTGCCTTTCTCTAGCAGCAGCAAGTCCTTATGACTGTACACAGATTTACACGAAGCCAAGCTCCCGCTGCCACCATGAAATTCTGTCAGTGACCCTGCTTTTTCAGATTGTTATTTTGGACTACTGGCAGGCACCATGTGTCAGAGAGTGGATTTAATATAGAATGGTCTGTCAAATCAAAGACAATAAGAGATCAATCTAAATAAAATAATGGAAATGATGGTCACTCGTTCCTGTGTATTTCATAGCATGGTAATTGCCCATTATGTCAAAAAGCTCTGTCAGGCTTCAGTGAATTGACAACCTCGTCTCACATGCCATTCCTATCTATTCAATGCATTTACAGCACAATATCCATACTTATCCTATGAAATAAGTACTCCTCACATCACATGACTTAATGAGTTTCACAGATTCAAAATGAACCAAAAGGAAAACCTGCCATTTTCCTGTCACCTGTGAATCAATAAAGGTAAGCCAGTGGTGTTATATTTCAAACATTGTAGAAAAACTTTCTTATTTCATAATTGCATTTTAAGGGAATTTTATACATCGTTCTCTCGCTTTGGTAATGGTAAACCTTCATCATACAGTACAATTTTGTACAAGGAAAACTGTAATCTACATGCAAGGGTTAGTTCACATTTTTACCCTGGTCCTCTGAGCTACTCATCACAAATTGTCATAAGTCATAAACTGAAGTCTCACACTCTACCAACTTGTTTACGCTCAGCTTTGTTTGCCATTCGTTTTGTTAGCCAAATAATATTGATATTGAAAACGGCTGTGTAAATATCATCAATACATAACACAGATTAATTAGTGTAAGATAATGGAATAACATAACAGAGACTTAAAAATATAAGCAATTGTCATCTTAGGCTAAATTAGCAGATGTTTGAAAGTGTTCTCGCTGTAACTATGTTTATTTGGAACAGAATCTGTTGTGTATGCACAGATGCAATGTTATTGCTTTGGTCTGCACTCCGACATGCCCTGTGCCACTAACTCGTCAACAGACTCCACTAGTTACCCTCAGCAGATTCAGTTAACACTTGACACGCCCCCTCGCCAAGAATTCTTTGAAAGACTCAGTTATCCAGGATCCACTGTGCCAGTTAACACTTGGCAGGCCCTGCGCTGTCCTCGGCAGACTTTTAAATGAATCAGTGATGAATCATGAATCATCTCATATGGTACAGGCGTACTTCCGGGAGCTTCACAGCTTTGGTTGGCTAAGGGTGTGCTTTCCTGTCTTCTTTAATATACATGATTATGGTTCCTCGCTGCACACAATTCTTCCGAAGGCTCTGAGTGCAAACTTGTGGCATGCTTGTTGGCTATGTTTTAGTGAATTGGATTTGTGATGAGTCAAAAGGTACCGCCCATACCAATAAGGGGCTGTGAATAAAGTGGTTTATACTCAAATGAAGTATTGAAAGTAATTTTTGCTATTATCAATTAAGACAAACAGCATTTCCAGTTATATCTTTGTCGTACAAGTAATCCATGTTTAGGCTAGTAAAGCTTTCTTCTGGTTGCAGCTTGTTAAAATGTTGCTAAAGTTTTAACTAGAACAAAAAAAAAAAAAAAAATGTTTACCCCGATCCTGGCTTGCCTACACTAGTCACTGGTCTCAACCTTAGCTGTACCTCTCTGAACTATTACTAGTACCTGGATGTCGCTCTGAGGGGTTAATGTCTGTTCCCAAAACCCCTTTAGAGTCAAAGGGTCACACTCTCTGTTTAGGCCCAGTATAGCATAAAGAATAGCATTCCTGAAAACATCACAGCAGCTTCTTCTGCATCTAGATATCAGTAACTGTAAAATAGATTTTCTCTCTTGTGTTTATTTGACTGTAATGTCACATACAAATGTAAATATAAATAGGTAACATATGTTTACAAACTTACAAATATAATTACACAAATCCAAGATCAATTGTAATTTGGAATTTGTAAAAAAAAAAAAAAAAAAAATTGTCCAACACTTTTTGTTTTCAGCCTTTTACCATGTATTTTTTTTTAAATAGGGAATGTGGATGTAAGTATGTTTACTGTCAAGTCATACTCTCAGATATGGGGAATTTACCTTTGCACTTGCATGTGTTTTTATAAAAAACTATTTATTCTACCAAAATGTTTCTACTTCAACTTTCTGCATGACCTTAGTTCAGTAATTGAAGCAGTGGTTTAGAAGAGGCTATCTCTCATGTAAAAGACAAGCAGAGGGCCTGTCAGACTCCTCCGGGTGATTTAGCAGGCAATTTGTCCCTCTGCCTCCACTGAAATCAGACAGGCTGGCTTAGTTTGGAATTGGATTTCAGGACAGTTTAGTGCCTTTTATTATGTGCTGTTGCTGAAGGCAAGCTCTGCACTGTGTCCTGTTTTATATGGGTGTTAAAGTATGTGGCTTTTCTTTGCTTTTTTGTTTTTTGGAAACTTGTTTCTCCAAAAAAAATGGCAGTTTTTTAAAAAGTCAGTCTTTGCTGTGCTTATATATATATATGTATATGTGTATATATATATGTGTGTGTGTGTATCAGAATTCATTCATATAGCTTCACCTTGATCAACTTCATGTTGTCACTGAGATCTCTCCAAATTGGTTCTACCATCTACCCAGAGACACTTCTATTTACTATTTTATGGATGACTTCATTTGCATATATCATGGAATAGCTTGTTAATAACCATGAATATGCTACATTTTGTTGTAATTTTTGATACTCTGCTGTTCTCCAATTTACATTCTTATTTCCAGCTTGTTACATATTGTGTTGAGAATACAAGATCTTTAAAAGTTCAACTAGAAGTGACAGGGCAACATTTCATATCTCCTTTTCAAATTTAATTGTGAATTTAATTATATAACATGGTCTTGAATGAATTGTGAACACCTGACATCCAACATCTCATTCAAAATGATGGGCATTAATATGGAGTTGGTCCACCCTTTGCTACTATAATAACCTCCATTCTTCTGGGAAGGTTTATACTAGATGTTGGAGGGGGGATTTGTTTCCATTCGGCCAGAAGAGTATTAAGCCGCGTTTCCACCGCAGGAACTATACCCCGGAACTAGGAACCTTTTGAGGAACTCAGTGCGTTTCCACCGCAGGAACTAGGGTCTAAATTTAGTTCTGGGGGCTTTGTTTTACCCCCCAAAACGTTCCTGCTCGGGGGGTAGTACTTTCCGAAAGTACAGGAACCTTTTGGGTGGAGCTTGCAGCGCTGAACATTTCTGATTGGTCGAGTACTCGTAGCATTTGTGTTGTATTTATTTTCCGCCATTACCCGCCATTTTTGAAAATATGCAGCGGCAAACCAATTTATTTTCATAATAACAAATCAAACTTGTATGTTATGCGGCGCAGTAGCCTACTTTTGGTTATAGCCTGTCAACGTCTTGGAATTATAACGTGTGCTCTTCTGTTCTTTTCTTGCTTTAGTATTCGTTTTATAAAATGCTAAGCATTCGTGCTGGGACAGCATATTACGTAGGCTACCAAAACATTCAAACGGATTAATTCGGTTGTTGAATATTTTCTTCCGGATTTTCTTTGTTAGCCCGTTGTAATTGACTCAAAACGTTTGATACAGTTATGTGAGGTATGCGGTAGTTCTGCATAATTAACATTGGTGATACAGTACAAGCAAACTGGAAATCACCTTCCGCACTTTTTATCCGGGTAAAATAACAGGTTAATTCTAGTAATCTTCCCTTTAACTTTTTCAGACTGCCGTAATTTTACTCAATTTTACTGCCATTTTTCAATTCCACGAAAAGACTAGGAAGACTATGGACTCATTTATGGTGCATGGTTCGCATCTGGAGGGCACACTTCGCTGCTCGGCTAGCAGTAACTTCGAAGGAAAGCAAACGGTGGCTGTACCACTACTAATTTACATTTTCACGCAAGTCCGAGTTTTCGTTCTATTCTTGTCATTTTGCGATTAGCCTATATGGAATTGACGACGAGAAAGTAATAAAACAGCAAATTGTTTACAAGGTGTGCATGTTTTCTGCTATTAATGAATGTGTTTGAGAGGATATATGAAAATCAATAAATACAAAAGTAACCATATATAGTCATTGTTGGTAACCCGTTGTATATAAGTGGAATAAACCCCTCCGGGCTGTCCCGGTTATTAGAAAATAATGTAGGCTACTTCGGTGGTAGTATGGGGTTACAGAAGAAATCATATGACAGATGGACCGACGACAACGTCAGTTGGCTAATTTGCCTAATCTTCGCGGTACTTTAGACCCCGGTGGAAACGCAGACAACCATTGGCTGAAGGAACCTTTTAGTTCCTGGTAAGGTAGTTCCTGGGACTGAAAGTTCCGGGTAATTTTGGTGGAAACGCGGCTTTAGTGAGGTCCGGCACTGATTGGATGATCAGGCCTGGCTCCCAGTTGGCTTTCCAATTGACTGCAAAGATGTTGCATGGAGTTGAGGTCAGGGCTCTGTGCAGGGCTGTCAAGTTCTTCCACACTAATCTCTACAAAACCATTTCATGGACTGTGCTGTGTGCTCGGGGGCACTGTCATGCTAAAACAGGAAAGGGCCTTCCTTGAACTGTTGCCATAAAGTTGGAAGCACAGAATCATATATAATGTCATTGAATTAAGATTTGCTTTCACTGGAACTAAGGGGACTAGACCAAACCATGAAAAACAGCCCGAGACTAAGGGATGTCCAGATACTTTTAGTCAAATAGTGTATCTCTCAAATTAGATGGGTCTGTATTTCCTTAAACGTTTTTGTCCCTTTACCATCACATCCTTTGGGAGTTCAAAACCTGAAAACAGAAAATAAAGACATGCTGTCCGGGTGACACTCACGACTGTTCATTATCTATGTATATTTTACAAACCCACTGCAAGAAAGTATTTATTGCGTATGATGAAAAAAAAAAAAAAAAGTTTAGTCGTTAGTGCATTAGTAAAAACGGAACAGTCTGGATAAATGACTGTAGTTAGGGGTTAAAGTGAAACAAACAACTAAATTTCCCATGGCCATTTACTTTTGACACACATTTACTTTTTACTTTTGAGCTATCATATGATATTGTGGAGTTGGCATACAGTTTCAGAATCCACCGGGCTGCCATTGGGCTGCGCATTGCCTGCTGCAAATTCTGGAATTTTCCCTGAAGATCATGGAAAACAGCATGGATTATCCAAGCTTGTTTTGGGATCAAATATACTTAACGGGTGGTGAAGTCAGATTTTCTGTTAATTGCTTATTTATGTCAGGAAAAAAGTGGAATCCTTCATCAGTTGACAGGAAAGAACACCCAAAAATGCAGTTGCCTTCGTCATGACACCCTTTGATATTGCTTATGCAATACTGAGCATCTCAAATTGTCACCACTCGACTTAAGATTCAGAAGATAAAATAGTTATAAGCTCATTATTTTTAATAAGGTGACAATAATTATGTCCATTATTCTTTTATTAGATTAGTTTGTACTTTTATAAATTAAACATCAATGACTGAAAAATAAAGAGAGCTAAGAAATTGACGATTCTTTAAAAAACACATGAGCAGATGACACATTAAATAACCCAAGCCCATTTGTAACTGATCCACTGCACTGACACTTATGATCTTAACATATTTCCTTGCTTTAACTGACGTAATCTGTTCTAGTTTCCTATGCCATGCAATATACCTAGAGACGTAAAATGGTAAATACAAAGGAAAATTCAATTTAATAAAGATTATACATGTGCTTAAAGGAAGTGTGCCATCTTATTTCCTGATCATAGGAGTGGTGTTTTCAAAGCTTGTGATTAACGAATGTATTGGAATGCTTCACTCATTAGACTCTGCATACATCTTCAGGGCCCAGTGCATGCACTTAAGCATGTAATTTAATGCATTTTAGGCTCTTAACACCAGGTATAAGCAGCTTTTTTTTTCTGCAAATGATAGCAGCTTGAGGTCCCAAATGATGCGTTTGCTTAAGTCTGAACACGCCCGAATATGTCACATCTTGTCCTGCCCGTCAATGACATCAGCCCTAACCCTATCCTTATCTCACCATGAGAGAGCACGGTTCTTAAAACATCAGCATTTGATCTCATTAGACTCTGACTTCCTTCATTCCTTGGCAATAGCTCCTTGTTTCGTGACTGGAATGACATGAATTAATGATGGGCCTTAGTTTTTTTTTTCTCTTCTTTTTTCAGTAATTACCATGCAAAGAGGCCACAGTCTTTGAATCAGACTGTGCTTCAGTGAGAATGCCTATACTGTTTGAATATTTATTCTTCAGTGGCAAACCATCAAATGGCATGCATTCTCTTTTTAGAGTGCTCCATTTATGGAAGCATTTTTACATAGAATACATGAAGCACCCAAATTTCAGTTTATACATATGTGGGCATGCATGCACTGTATACTGTTTTGGTGGTTTCCATTGCTTACTGGTCATTTTACTCACTTTAATGTTTCATGTAGCATACAGTTATATCTGAATTCAACTGCATAAAAAATAACTACAAAATATGACATCTTTTCGAGCTGACATCCATAAATCAAGGAGAAC
Source organism: Anguilla anguilla (assembly GCF_013347855.1). Classification (NCBI taxonomy): domain Eukaryota; kingdom Metazoa; phylum Chordata; class Actinopteri; order Anguilliformes; family Anguillidae; genus Anguilla; species Anguilla anguilla. Next base: position 45,126,958 of record NC_049203.1, on the reverse strand, counting down.
AAATGGGGTAAATTGCACAAATTTTTCCAAAGTAGTTATTCATTCCATATTTGCCTGCCGTGAACCATCCCTCTTGTCTTTCATACAAACAGAATACAAAATGTATTTGAATTTTATAGAAATAAACAGCTGGAAGCTGTTGGACATTTGAATCTGTTTCTAGATTGAAATTGGTAAACATGAAAGCTTTAATCAAACGTATGACAGCATGCAGGCATCTTATTCATAGCATATTCATAGCTTACACAAAGACTGTTTGTTGTAGCTTAAAGGGGAGAGATTATACTGTGCGTACAGGCATGTTAAAACAATGGTAGCTGCGCTGGCTTGCAGATCATGAAACAAAGCTGATGTCATTGCTCTGTGCCTGGGTGGTTGGGTGGAGGATGAGATTGCATGCAAAGGGTCCTGTTGAAAGATGCATGTCATGTTGCTAATGCTGCAGCATAATTATTGAGCAATACTTTGACAGAAACAGATGCATGTTGACATATTTGTTTTGGTTAAAACCAATGCCTTTGGGTTACCAATACATTATATAATAGTATGTGTAGTTAAGTTCCATAACCTGGTGTAGTTTTCTTCCATAAAAAATTTAAATGATAAGTATATATCTAAAAAAAAATCTGAACTATATTATGAAAGGACCTATTGCCATAGTGGGTAGATTGAATGCTACTAGGATGTTTACTAATTATACAATACGTTGGTATGCGTAATGTGTAATTATGAATTAACTAAAATGAACTGCATTTTGAATAAACACATGGTCATTGTTAAAAGATAATGTATTTCAGCCTGAGGATAATATTGTGACACTGCATCTCGTGTGCGTGATTAAGAAGCCCCTCCTCACTTACGTAGATTGATTTGGTTTTCTCCTAACAAGACCTCCAGGACTCTCCAGGAGCAGGGCGACTGGGGTGGCATTTATGAATGCTTCCTTAATCCCTCTGATAAGAGCTATAAATAAACCAGAATATGCAATGATACACATTTAGAGTTCAAACATACTGGCCTTGTTAGTTGCTCCTTAAAGCAGAAGCATGCTTTGAGTGTGTTACTAAAGGCAAATTTGATAACATAAGACATGTTGCAAAGACAGCTTCACAGTGTGCCATGGCTCTTCTTTTCAAGCTAGATCTGTCACAATTTCTTCATATTAAATCAAATGTTAGATATACATCAGTGCATGTCATTTCTTCCTACAACAGTTAATTGCTAGCAAAGGTTCAGCTTCTTCAGATAAGTTTGTTTTTATATTCTCAGGAGCTTCAGCTTGACTTGGCAATAATTACATTTAGGTTTAACATTTATTTTTTCCTCCTTTGAGAACAGGAGCAAATCAATGGTATTTGGCAACTTGTGTAAACAAAAAACATTGCTTTGTGATTATGTCAAAGGGGTTACTTTATGCATTAGTTTTGGAATAATAGGCATCTTAATTCTTTTGCAGGACGAATATGATTTTGAAAAAGAAAAAGACACAAAGCCTTGGCTGCTAATACAGCCAGCCAGTCCTGTTAGAGTGTATTTGATTGTACCTAGAGGCAACACGGTGAAGGGTCAGCATGTCAGAATCATGATGGCTTAATATCATGTCCAGACTTCAGTTCAATTCCTTCTGCAATGTTAACATAATATTAACATATAAACATACTGGTTAAAATTGTCATTTCTTTTTAAGGCAGTAAAAATAAATTAGTTGGAATTCAGAATCACATTACTGGGAAATTCAGTAGAAAAGATTTTGACAGATGCAAGCTATCCAGGCTTTAGAAATTTTTTAGGGCAAGGGAGAAATATTGAAATGCACTTTAACACATGTTTGGTCTGAGATACAATTAAACTTCATTTAATAATAAATAATAAAGGGGCAGTAAAATGGTAAAATATGGTGACATTCCTACAGTGTATGTATAGTTACAAAGAAACAAGGAGAAACAACAATTACATGCAAATTAAATGGTTTCAGAGTTTAAGTCCTACCATTTGCTGTTGCATAATGTTGGTAACTTCCACTTATTGTTACAGAAATTATGAGACCCTTTTTTTGTATCAAAAATATATCCTCAATATATTGTTTGCATCTAATTAACACTACAAAGGCCACATTTCTTTAACTACCATATTCTGCCAAGGCTGACGGCCAGCAGCGTCAGGCTAATCCACCATTACAGCATCAATTGCTGCACCCACAGCGACCTAATTTCATAAAGATCATGAAACTAAATGTTGCAAAACAATTTTCTTGAAATAACGGACACAACTGCATCAATGAATTTTTTTTATTTCTAAATAATAGTGGTGTGGAGGGGTGGTGTGGTTAGGGTATCATCTGCAGGCATAGAGGGAGCTGTTTAGCTGGCCTGCTTTCACAGCCGTAGGCAATTACAGTGATTGGTAATACTTTATCTGTTCAGTGAGACTAGGTGAAGAATCTCCCAACTCCAATCACCTCTGGCTCAACTATTAATATATCAGCCGTGAATTTCGAAGCAATTCTATGCTTTAAATAAGTGAGTTGCTAACCAGTTGCTACATTGAAATTATGTCCTGTGCAGGCGGGATAGTATGGAAAACTTGGGTGGTGGTTGCCAAGAGAGAGACTATTGTTGTAGTTTCAATGCAGCAACTTGTTATCAATTTCCTTTTTTAAAGCTCATAACAGCTTTGAAACTCACGGTTGAAGACACTGAATAATTCTCTGAATGGACGGAAATCCCAGCCATGTTCCAAAATCTACTGGAATGCCTTCCCAGAAGAGTGGTGGCTGTTCCAGCGGCAAAGGGGATCCAACTCCATATTAATGCCCATGGTGTGATGGGAGTGATGTTCAGGTATCCACATACTTTTGAAAATGTAGTGTATTTTAACAGCATGGTACGGTTGATAGAAAACAAAGAAAATCATCAGTTTGTATATCAATATCAATTTTGAATGCTGCACCTTGAAAACGTTCATTGAGGTGTTCAAAATGCAGCAGAACCTCAGAGATACAAACACTTCTGTAAAGGGGGTCTTTCAGTGACTTTGAAAACACATTCATTTTAATTTAAATCCATTATTAGAATGGTTATCTACATTATTCAAGCCCTATTGAAAAACAAACTACTCATTGTCTAGCCATAAATGATAGTTTAAATTAATAATGGGATCTCATTTTAAAAAATATGTCTGCCTTCCAGATGATATCTTCTGTTAAGTGGGCATGATGCAATTATCACGCACATGCAGCAATAGAGTAACCTGTCTATAATTGGCAACAGGTAGTAAAAGTAGCTTATTTTCTCTTTTTTGCCAAATAAAATGAACTAATTGTGAGTTGAAATGTCAAAAATAATGTGTCCATAACAGGAAAAAAATGAAACTATTGACTAAGAAAATTACTTGCTCGAAAAGGCATAATTGCATATTATACTTCCAGGCTCATACCCGGTTGTTAAGTGTGGAACTTAACTTAATTACAGGTTCTACTGTAATTAATGTATTTCCATTGCATAAATTGAATACACTGGATGTTATTATTTTGATACAATAGTACAACATGAGTGTTGAACATAGGGGCAGAGAAACCACAGTCTTATTCTGAAATATTTTGAAGCAGTAGGCCTATATGTTAGAGCATGGTCTAAAAGCACCTGGCGCAAGGGCCCAAATCCACTTTTGCTAGTTAAACAGAGCAAATTAAGGTGCAAAGTTCAAAATGGTCAAACTTAGTGGCTAAATTATGGAGCTGTTATTGTCTTAAAAATAAATAGGTAAATAAATGTGACTGATCCACAAATAAATGCAGCTGATCCACAAATATATGCAACTGATCCACATATAAATGCAGCGGATGTGGTTACGTTTATTTGTAACCTATCCACAAGTGAATGCAGCTCTTTTACATTTGCATCACCTTTCTCTTGAATTATTTGTGTGTTTTTGAGACAATCCTAGGTGTGGCTTGGGTGTAACATGCAATCTCATTTCCATTAAAAGCCACCATTGGCGAATAGCTAATATAAAGGCGGACTTAGCAAAACTTTGAAAAGTCAGATTTACCTAAACAGACCTGCTCAAGTCCATTTTGAATTTTAAGATTTTAAGAAAAAAGCCCGTCATGCACAGTCCTTGAGACCATATTTGAAAAACCTTTGCTAAAAAAAAAAAATTAAAAATAAAAATAAAAAAAAAAATTTAAAATGATTTAGTGATTTAAAATGACCAAATATATGCGTAGGGGACATACCTCTACTTCTCATACGGGACACCAAAATGTAGAAGATATACATCTGTATTCCTCACACACAGCACCAGAATGTAGGAATCTGTCTCATATTTACTGAAGCCATAATTTCTGAAACAATATTACTGGAAAATCAATCGGAATTACAATGTTCAATAAGTATTCAATATCTGAAGGCATTTTATTCTTTGAATATAATGGCTTAATTGATGTGCAAGTAATAATACCACAGGCAGCCAATGTAAATAAAAGGGGTTTATTATTTACAAGAGAGGCGAAGGTAAGCAACAAAGCGATATATACAGAAGAGAATATGAATGTGTGTATATGTATGTGAATAGAGGGGGATGGTTGGATAGTGTGAGCGTCGGTGTGCATGTGCACACACACGTGATGAAGAAAAGAACAAAGGAGTGTGTGAATGGAGGGAAGCATGAACAGGAACTTAGCAGACTGACATGCAATATGCCATAGAATGCAATAAATAACGGGCAGACAAATTAATCAAATGTCAATACCGGAATAAGACGCCGGATTTACATTTATTACTATTAAAGACACACCACATGCATAAATTCATCCTTTTATAATGAAAGAGGTTTGTAAGGAATTCATGTGCAGGTTAGATGGCCTCCTGCCGTCTATGTACAGTTGCAAGAAAAAGTTTGTGAACCCTTAGGAATTACTTGTATTTCTGATATAATTACTCATTAAATGTGATCTGATCTTCATTTAAGTCACAATAATAGACAAACACTTTTTGCTTAAACTAATAACACACAATCAATTCCATGTTTCATGTCTTTATTGAATACATTGCATAAGCATTCACAGTTCAGGCTGGAAAAAGTTTGCAAACCCTTGTATCTAGTCACTGGTAGTACCACTTCAGCAGCAATAACGTCCACCAAATGTTTCCTATAACTGTCGATCAGACTTGCACAATGGTTAGGAGAAATTAAGCCATTCCTCCTTACAAAACTGCTTCTGTTCATTCAGTTCAATATTTCTCGAATTTCTTGCATGAACAGCCCTCAATTGGCCACAACATCTCAGTTGGCTTAAGATCATTAATTTACTTCTGTTTAAACCATTTTGTTGACTTACACATCTGTTTTTGGTCATTGCCTTGTGGCATACCAAACTTCAATTGAGCTTCAGACGACAGACTGCTTCCCTTACATTCCGCTGTAAAATTTCTTGATACAATTTTGAATTATTTGTTCCCTCAATGATTGCAAGCTGTTCAGGCCCTGAAGCAGCAAAGCATGCTTCACTGTTGAGATGAGGTTTTGGTGTTGGCGAGCAGCGCTTTTCCCCTCGAAACATAGTGTTGTGCATCTCTGAAAAAAAGTTAAACTTTTGTTTTTTATTCATTCATAGAACATTCGTAGAACCAAAAGAGGGGCTGGAAAAAAGGTTTGTCCCAGGGTTTGGAAGTTTTATTGGCCATTGCATGTGTCAGGGGTTACAGAATTGGTTTACTGTTACGCTGAGGGGCGGTGCTGTAAATGTCATTTCCGTTTCCTGTGGAATGTATGGTACTGTAGTTCTGTTGTCCCAACATATTGCAAAATTTGCTGGACCAAGTTCTGGACTTTGTTCAGTGAAATAAACCATTCCATTTGAAGAGTTGAAGCTCTTCTGCCAGCTGAATCCTCCTCACCGGTCCTGCTGGTGTAGCCTATCTGGGTTCATTCATTGGCATTGGCACATGCAGCTCAACATCACATCTTCTAAAGTCCTGTAATGTGTCCTCATTAATGTCTGAGACATGCATGATTTATGGCAATGTTATGCAACACACAACAAAGAATATTCATACCTTCTTAGAGCTGTATTGTAATGTCGCCCCTGACTTATGCAAACATCTGAAGAGCATTTCAGCTCCAAATGTCCTCTCTAGTGCATGTGCATGCTTTTGCTTTACATTTTATTGTGCAACCTATTACTGCAATATAATCTGATCAATATTATAAGTAACCATTATGACATGGTGTATGTTTTTTATAGTGATTATATATATATACAATTTTTAAATAATCTTTTACATTGTAATCTTGAAATTTTTATGCATGCTTGTGTGCATCCCTGTGTGCAAGAGACAGGACAGTATATGTGCCTTGTGCACCCATTTATATAGGCACGCATTACTATCTTAAAATTACAACCTTAAAATAACAATGAAACAACTGTGACATGACGTAAGACTAGGTTTTTGTCGGTCTTAGTGCAAACACTTTCAGCTGGTTCAAATTGTTAGCAATACGCCAACGATTCACCTGACTGCACCTCATCTTGTCTACGCCGCCCACATGGGCGCAAGTTCATGTTCTATTTAAACAACGTGGATGTTGGATGGGAAGAAGACAAGTGCATTGGTCTGAAATTAGCAAAGATACTTATGTTTGGATTACAGCTGCTTTGTGCCGAGTATTCAAATTCAAGATTTCACCCTTACTGATTTAATAGGAAAGTTCCTTTTCTTGAAACCAATGACATTGAGTTGATAAAGTACAAAGTAAATGAAAGGAACCTGAAACACATGCTAGCATCACTGACTTTTTTATAAACACTGGCAGCCATGTAAGGCTCATATCCAGGCAGAATATTGGGTCTTAGCTCAGCACTGCATGGAAAGGTACTGAAAAGTAATAATCTAGGAAGACATTTTAATAAAGCCATGGACAGCTGTCATTGCCTACCCCTGCCATAGTACAAGATGTCTCCCCCATACAGGGAGTTTTGGGCTGTGTGAAACTAGGCAAAAGTAAAAAGGTAGTATGACAGCCAAGGCTGCGGAGCGCGTGTGCGTGTGCGTGTGCGTGTGCGTGTGCGTGTGCGTGTGCGTGTGCGTGTGCGTGTGCATCTGTGTGTGTGTGTATGTGTGTGAACATACTGTAGAAATACCATACAAGTCATGTATGAACGAACCAAAAAGTAATTTAGAGAGGTGGTCAGCATGGTCGTCAAAACCATTGTATTGTGTCTGCATCTTAGTCTCAGTAAAGCAGTAAAGAAGTTAAATTATGTCTGAGCAGCAACACCCAGCAAACCTCTTTTCAGACTATTTCTTCTGTCCAGTTTGTCTCTCTCTTCAAGAAAACAGCATTAAGGCAAAGCCTTGGAACCACTTGTATCATCCCAAACACTGTGACACTACCGTACAATGCACTATAGTGTTTAATTTGTGTTTTGGGTTTTATAAATTTGGATTTAGCATGGATATATCTATGTATGGTTCTCTCTGGGTACTCCAATTTCCTCCCACAGTCCAAAGACATTCAGGTAGGCTAATTGGAGACTCTAAATTGTCCATAGGAGTGTGTGAGAGTGAATGGTGTGTGTGCCCTGCTATAGATTGGCGGCCTGTCCAGGGTATAATCCTGCCTCTTGCGCAATCCATGCTGGGATAGGCTCCAGCACCCCCTGCGACCCTGCCCAGGATAAGCGGGTATAGATAATGGATGGATAGATGGATATGTCTGTGTATTTATATCCTTTTAATGTGTTTATGTTTTATGGCATTATTGCTTTGGGTTTGGTAAATGTAGTGAATATGAAAACATACATGTATACTCTAATACAAATAAAAAGCCCTTTTTATAACCAGATGTGCATCTCTCTGAGTATTTACTGTGTTTTGTGTCATTTAGGTGCCCTGATGTTGTGAAACACAATGAAATTGCATGCACTTGCAGACCACTCTCACAACCATTTTGCCATTACATTGCTGGTGTTGTGCACAATTTTGATAAATACCAGGGTATTTATGTATACAGACAAATACTAGCTTCCCTCAGTAAATCATTTTAAACCCAGTCATTTGGGATTGCTAAATATACTGGTAAAGTGTCAGGTGTGTGGTAAAAGCAAAGGTAATTTAATCTTGGACCAAAATTCTGATGAATAAGCCATGCACAGGACAATAAATGAAAATGCAAATAACCATACACATAGCAATTAGTCACAAATGCTAACAGTACCCACAGAAATTATCCACAAAAATATTATAATATTGTACCCCCTGATTGGACATAGTGATATTCAGTGTCATTTCTGAATTTCCAGTGCATTAGAAATTGGCTCCATATTCCACAGAGGCTTTATTAATAACTTTTTATTATTCAGTAAACATTTCTGGCTATTACTCATTGCTAGCTGAGCTTATCATAACCAGACAGCAAGACTGTTTGCTTGGAAACATACCACTTTATTCTGTGTATTGCAAATCACACTTGAAAGAGATGATTTTCAAATTCATGAGATGTGGGGGGAAAACACCGCTCACATTAAGAAACCATGGTGGAAATTAATATTCTCTGTAAGAATGGCAGAAAAAAAATGTTCATTTTCATAGGCACAGTTTTACATGCAACACAACTCTGTAATGTTATTGGACTTGTTTTATATCAAATAAGTTGTAGCTAAATTTTATTTTGCCATGTAATTAAAATGATATGAAAGTTGTTTATTGTTCATCATGTTACATTTGAGTATGGCTGTAGAATAGGGAGAACCTATTGTTTTCAATTTCATATAATTCTTTGAGAAGTTAAAATTAGTTGTGAATTGCACCACAGTTTCCATTATGAATATATAATTGTGGCTGTTCATTATGCTCCATGGCATAGAAAGGCATGTATTAATTTTGAACAAGCATACTAATAAACTTTGTAGAGTAACAATTTAAAAAAAAAAAGATCTACTGTGTACAGAACGGGCACAGTTATATAGCTAGTTTAAATAAAGGAACATTGTCGACTGTATTATGAAGGATTGTCAGTGGGGACCTTGCATTCTGTGAATCAAACCAGTGAACACAATGTAAAGTAATTATTTGTCTTACACAGCCAAATTGCAGCCCTGTGGAAAACAGTCTCATTTGCATGTTACAAGGTGAACCAGAACTCCATATATTGACCTTTTCAGGCAAACAACTGATGTGTATAAATTGGATCTATATCTGGAGTGGACATTTGCTTTCAAGGCTGGTTACCAACTGAATTTGTTAGAACTAATGTAGCGCAGATCGATCAAACATTCATTTCACCATTTAGCTGGGGTCTCTTTCTATTATATTATTGGAATGAAAATGCCTTTCTCATTCTGTCAGGTTAGTTTAAGGTTAGCTAAACACAGGTGAAAGTTAAATCTTTAAAAAAAACTCAAGAGAAGGACACAAATAAAGACAGATTGCAAAGAGTTCAAATTAGTAATAAGATTTTTTTATTCCCAAAGCAGAATTTTTTTCATATCATACACACTATAATGGAAGTGTTTTCTCAACAATGATGGGAATGGTTGTCCTTCTCACATATATACCAATAATACAATCATAAAAAATCTGCTAACATGCAATGCTCCTCCAGAACCAGTTCCCCATTCTAATGCCTCCCTTTTTCATGAACCAGACACACATGCAAGCGCTACTGGCTTTCAGAAACACTGACAGCCCTGTAAGGCTCATGTCCTGTCAGAATAGTGGGTCTTAGATCAGCATTGCATGGAAGGGTACAGAAAGGTAAAAATCTAGACAGACATTTTAATAAAGCCATGGACGGCTGTCATTAGCTACCCCTGTCACAGCACAAGATGTCTCCCCCATACAGGGAGTTTTGGGCTGAGTGAAACGAGGCGAGAGTGAAATGGCAGAATGACAGGTAAGACTGGTGTGTGTGTGTGTGTGTGTGTGTGTGTGTGTGTGTAAATAGACAATAGAATGTAGAAATACTACATTCGTCATGTAGGAACAAACCATTTTCATCACTCTTTCATGGTAAGGACACAAATAAAGGCAGATTGCAAAGACTTCAAATTAGTAATAAGACTTTTTTTTCCCCAAAGTAGAATTTGTTTTTAATATCATACACAGTAATGGAATTGTTTTTTTTTGTTTGTTTTTTTTACAATGATGGGAATGGTTGTCCTTCTTCCATATATACCAATAATACAAACAGGAAAAAGTCTGCTAACATGTAATGCTCAACCAAAATTAGTTTGGTCATCCTAACCCCCTTTTTTTATATACACAAAAAGGAGGACCCAGGAAAACGTCAAACTTGACCCTTAATTCAGTCTATATCAATAGCATTGTATCTCTCACTCACAGCTGCCTGTCAGTCCACTTGTGATAAAGCCATGTTATCTGTTTCGCTCATCTATGCTGGTGGAGGCATATCATTGATGTCAGCACTCTGCCTATGCCCCTTTTCAAGTGAAGCCCAGCAAATAAAGTCATTTTCTGCTCGCTCTCATGAGCTAGCAAACCGAAAACCAGCTTTCTCCATTCCCCCAAGGCCTAATTTGCCCTGGAAAAACACAAGTAAGTAAGTTTTGCTGGAAAATCCATTGTAAAAAGAAAATGTAGCAAAAATAATTCTTGTGCACTGTCTCTCCTGTTAAATTGCAAAGTATTCTGTCCAGCAGACCGTTATGATTATCATTCAGCAGAAGAGAAGTGGAGTGTTTGATATCTTCCCAGGTAATTTTGTGAGAGAGATTGCACAGTGCCTTTCCAAGGAATGTTCCTGACCTTTTTTCAGTATATTCTAACAGCATCCTGCCTCATCAAGTTATCAAAAATCCTGTCACAAAGGCTCCCGCTGCTGGTGGCTGTTTATTTGCACCAGGTATCAGTGATTTAGAATCAAGCACCATGAGTGAAACTGCAGCCCGCTGCCTCAAAATTATTCTTCCTCTAAAGAGAAAGAGCCCCAAAACAGATGCACAGTCAACAGAGTGAACCTTCATGGTGAACTACATTGCATCAGTTACAGTTAAACAATTTCAAATTGAAGGTAACATTTTATTTTCTCCAGTGACTTTGACTTGACGAGATTAAAGATTCTCACCACAAATTGCAGAAACAAATATTGCATTTATCGAAATGACTTATAACAGCCAAATGACTGTCAACTTTGAACAAATTATTGTTCCCTCTTGTGTTTTCTCCTTAGTTATTGATGGTGATCTCTCCATGTTATAACCTAATTTAAAATGTACAGTAACTACTGTGCTTATTTTATTCGTATACATTCATGATATAAAGACAAGAAGTACCCATGTAACAGAGGTAGGTCTACTACAGGTTTCAAACCATGTCCAAATGTCCAAACCATAGTTAGCTAGCTAGCTAATGTGACAGGACTGGGTTTTCTAGAGATACTAAGGTGCTAATGGCGTGCTTGAATTTGTCTTTTTGTCTTGACTTTGACAGTGCTTGTTTTTGTGATGATGTTGTGCTTGACTTTGTCTTTGTCCATTTTTTCTGACCTTATGATCATTGTAATTGAGGCAGAGAAAACCGAGTCAATGAAAAGAGGGAGAATGAGGGATGCCTTTTGGAGGCACACAGACAGATGTTACGGTACGCGCCCTAAGGCCCTTCCCCTAAACTACTTTTGGTTTCTCTCGCTCTCAAATTATTTAGGAAAAAAATATTTGTATTGTGGACATGAACCATTCACATTTTGAGTTTGTGGCCCGTAAAAATTTTGCATGCACTATGTCCCTGTTGCCCACAATAGGGTCTATCATAGAACAATAATCTGAAGTGCTGTTAACCCAAGTTGCATTATTCTTGTTCATTTTGCACAATAAGTAAGATGATAACCATTGATTACACTTTCTGGTACCATGTTATGTTTGTACATTTTCATTTGGTATGGTATCCAAATGGTATCAACTTTGCTTGATGTGTCTGTTCAATTCATTTTTAGTAGGCCTACACTATCTAGATAAGAATTTGGTCTCCTCATTCCATTTCTTATTTTATGTGGCAAATGTTTTGAAAGAATAGGGTTATTACATGAAGTATCTAGTTTCACAGTCAAGTGACAGAGCAAAACTTCTATCAACTTTTTGGAATACTTATTTGTCATATTGCTCTAATGTGCCACTGTACATCACTGTGATGTGAAATGAGTGCCTGCTGTTTGAGATATAGATCAATGGAGGACAACATGTTCAGGAGATGACTGCCAGTTCTTCAGAAAATTTGTTTCAATTTTAGCTTCTTGTCACGAACAATGACCCCCACAGGATGATGTCATCAGCAGAAAGCTGATCTGTGGTGTAGCACTTTAAAGGCATGAGTTGGCAGAGTGAATCAGTGGAATGCGTGCATTGAAATAGCAGCTATGCCCAAGAGACATTAATTAAATGCCAGATAATGACACAGGGTAGGAGGTAATGTGTCAGTCACAGAGTAAGAACAGATCAGATTTACAAATGAATTCCCTTAATGCAGATGAGTAACACCACCTGAATAAGAACTTTCTTTTTGCGATAAAGTTTGTTGCAATCTATCTTTTTCCCTGCAATTGAACAGAAGCGACAGTACACACTAAAAGTTTCTTTGTCAGGACTGTTAAAGGAATGTATCTTTCCCGTGTTCAGTAAACCTTTTAATTTTCCCTCCATCACTTGCTCTTATTTCTCCTGTCTGAAAAAAGAAAAAAAGATAGATAGTTTGACTATGGTTTCTGTTGAAACTGCGTTGGAAATAACTGAATTGCTTTGTACTAATAACAATCCAAATTTTGATCTGGATCTTGAAATGGATTCTTTTGAGGCCAGTATTTATTTATATTTATACCATGCTTTTGCTGGGCACTCAATTCTGATTGATCAATGAGCAGTCATTATTTATGTTAATACAACAGCTTGGCTGAATTCGCAGTTCTGATCGGCAGAGAGACATGCATTATTTTTTACATATGCCTGACTATGAAGTAGTGGCAAAAGTTGAATCACTGTTCTAAGTTAATGCACATCAATGGTCTGACTCAGTAAAGCAAACATGAATGATGCATCCAGCCACTGCCAAGTCAAACATAGTCAGCTTGATGTCCACGAATGACCAGAAATCAGCTAGTCTAACAACAACAACAAGTAAATGGAAAACATGTTGATGCAATTATGTAATTTCATCACCTCCAAGTTCATTTGGGTGGGGGACAATTACCTGATGCCTTACGTTGGTGGTACGAAAACAGTTAATGGTTCGGCAAACTGAAATTAGTGAATTCATTGGTGATGTGTTGTTTTTATAAAAAATAAATAAAAATGAGGCATTATTACTGTTACTCAGAGAAGCCGTACTTATGAAGAGGTGCTTGAGGGTGGGGGCAAGGAAAGCTGGATTATGTGCAATAAGCTGCTGGATCACCGACGTAGCCAGGCATTTGGAATATTCCGGTGAACTTAATACTGTGGCCATGTGTTTGTTATGTACTGGTTAATTGAATACAATGGCCAGGCATGTGGGTGTGCCAGTGAACTTCACACAGCAGATGCACACCACAGACTAAAGCTCCAACCAATTGTAATAACCGGATAGCACCTCAGCATAACTGGGAACTTGCTATGGGGAGGTATGGCTGAGCTGGCCAAGGTTTGCTAGCGATCGTGGAAAACAGTTTAATATGTATTTACCTTAGAGTCCAACAGTTATAACTAACTGAGCTAACCATTTAGTCTATGACCTATACCATTGCACTTTTTAGTAGGCTATTTTTTTTATTTTTTTTTTTTTATTATGCTACTCCAATTTTAAACTCAGATGTAAGCCTACTGAAGTTAAATAGACATATAGTAAAGGTCCCTATCGACTGGACTCTATTAAAAAGAAAAACAGTTAAAATATGTACATTGACTATAGGTTTACCAAAGTCCCTACTACTTTTTTTTTGTGTTTTGTTTAATTGTATTATTTATACTTTTCACATTATTGTTATTTCGTAAGCTTTATAAATGACTGCACTAACAAACAGCATTGATGGAACATTAAGTGAACGAATGTGCTCATTAATTTAGTAATGTCAATGTTAAAGTGCAGATGCACTTTTATTTATTTACTTATAGTTTATTTTTAAAATGTAATGACAAAATACAGGAATTGACAATGTGGAGATAACTACACTGGCGTAGACTCCTGCACCATGCCCGTTAGGGTGGGGGACAATGATAGAATTAAAAATTATATTTAGCCATACTGTATGTCCAATACCAGCACTGCTACAAATATTGTTAGACTAAGCATACAGGACCTAAACTTATCTAATATAATATTACAAGGTTGCTGCAATGACCTGTCCAGCAATCACTGCAAAGCTTATTTTAATTAAAACATTTTTGCTTCCAAAACATATACGTAACGCTGGGCAGTTTTCTGTGATTTCAGTATGGGTGAAAATACATAATAGCCCCACCTCTTTAGTGTGGATGTGTGTGGTTTTTCCATATTCCGATTCACATTATTTCCTATCCTGTTCATTCAAGTCGCCTACATTACAACAAATAAATGAAACTGATCAGCAAATTTTGTCACGTGAGGAAAATTAGTTTGGTGCTATACAGTGAAAAATAAATATAATTAATAAATAGATGCTGTGCAAAATGTAATATCCAGTGAACTGACATTGGTGTCAGTTGCTTCAATAGCAAAATGTTCTGTGTTCTTGCGCACACAATTACCTGATCCTATTTTTTTCAAACGTGTAACAGTTCTGTAAACTATCACAGTTTCTCAAACTCGGTTTTTTCATTGCAGTCACTGCACTGTATTGACCATCTTGATGAGTATGCATTGTGGTACAATGTATGTGATAAGATGATTTGGAAAAGTAATATTATGCTGCACAATGATGGCCATGGCTGAAAAGTCTCTTGACTAATCAGTATGCAGGACTAGAACAATCCATTTTGTAATGTAAATTATAATCCAATTTTCAATATGACTCATAATTAATTAATGAGTTCTAATTTGCACCACTAAATTGATTTATTATATTTTATTTGATGTCTTAAAAACTGGAGGCTTTGATTGAATTTGGGAATGTCAATCCCAAATGTTATATTTAGTTTCACCACTGTTTGGAGAAGTATATTAAATAGATTATTTAAAAATGAGTTCCGGCAAACAAATAAATGCCACATTCAATAAGATAAGATGCCAGTTACTATGGGTGGTTATTCGGTGCCATAGAGAGATAGCTAGCTCTTACTCTGCTTTGAGAATGCAGTCTAAAATCCCCCCAGGTCATGCAGTAGATGAAGATCCTGAAACTTTGCAGTATGAAAAGACGGTGTCCACATGCAGACGGGGTGATGCAGATGACTTCATGAAATCTTAGAATCAGAGATGAAGAATCATCTTATTATTCACTTAACTACATTACTGCTGATTTAATCAATGTACAGTATTGCTTTTTTCTATCTCTGCAGGTCACTAACCATTCTGTACATTATCTCAACAACATACAATACAGAAAAGGCAATCATGAGTTTTTAGGAATTGAGAGTGAGATGACTTAAGGTGCTTAAGGTGGCATTTTTTTGCATGTAAAAGTAAATAACAACCAGTTTCTCTGACTGATTAGCTAACATACAATTCCTTCTGGCTTCAAATATGGCACCTTCAGATCATGGATACCAGTTTAATGCAAGCTGCCTTTTTTCATAAATACATTTCTTGAACAATATGTTTTTCTCAGCACTGCGTACTATGTGACATGACAAATGTATTGGTTTACATATATTAATTCTTGAAAATTGTTCAAATAAATTGCATGGTTAAAAAGAGTTCAGAACTATTCTCTGAAGTGCAATATGCTTAGTTTAATATAGTTTGGGTTTCTCCCAGTTGTTTTAATCAATAAATAATTATTGTATGGCCTTTGACAGAAAAATAAATGATTTTGGTTAAGTGTTGTTGATTTTGATCATGAGAACCCTTTTAGAATGAGTGAATCACCATTTTGAAAACAGGAAAACACATGGTAAACACATGCAAAATTCAAATAACACTTGAAGATACACTCACTGGCCACTTTATTATGTACACCTGCCTGTTAACATAAATGGCCTCCTCCTCTAAACAGCAAATCATGTGGCTGAAGCTCAATATATAAAGCAAGCAGACATGATGACATTCCTTTTCTGTTTGACCAAACATTAGAATGGGTAATCTAAGTGACTTTGGCCATGGTATGATTGTAGGTGGCAGACGAGGTTGTTCCAGCATCCCTGAAACTGCTGCCCTTCGGGGATTTTTATGCACTACTGGCTCTAGAGTTTACAGAGAATGGTGTGATAAACAAAAATCATCCAGAGAGAGGCAGTTCTGTGGCTGAAAACACCTTGTTAATGAGAGAGGTCAGATGAGAATGGGCAGACTTGTTCCAGCTAACAGAAAGAATACAAATGCTCAAATACCAGGCATTTACAAGCATGGTGTGCAATTGGGAATCTCTGAAGGCACAGCACGTTGAACCTTGAAGCAGATGGGCTAAGTTGAACCACTCTGAGTTCCACTCCTGTTAACTAAGAAACGGAAGTGGCGGCTACAGTTGCCATGTGATCACTAACACTAGGGTGACTGAAGATTGAAAAAAATGGAGGCCTGTCATCTTGGACTCCATCAAATACCAGAATTTGTTAGATTGAAATCAGACTGGATCTTGGCAAAGGGAGGGTACACAAAGTACTAAATACATGTTCATTGTCTCTCCTTTTTTAATAAATTTAATTTCTATATTTCTTCCCGCTTTGATTGTTTATGGCTGTTCTCAGACTGCACTGTGTTCCCTTGGGTGCTCTATTTCATTCCTTTTCTTACACCTGTCTGTAATGAGAAGAATGACAATAAACCCTACAAATTTTTCATATTAAGTGACTATAGCTACAGTACTGGCACACATTACGGATGGACTGCATTTATAAAAAGAGTTTGACGATTGCAACGTTTTCTTTTTTTGACATAACAAATGCAATATGCATTCAATGCAATATCAACATAAAACAAAAATTGTTGAGAAACAAGTAATAACCATTACACCTTCGTATATGTATTCGTTCATACCAACATAATTGAGCATTCTAATATATCTTAGCGTTGGACATTTTATAATCAGCTGGAACATATATTTCTTTGTCCAGTATTTTTCTACATAAAATGATAATATTCACGCAAATAGAGAAAACCGTTTTTGGGCTTTTATACTATTTCAAATTACTAATGGTCACAGAATTTCATTTGGTGGTCACCACTTGGTGGTGAAGAAGATAACTGTTTTGAATACATTTTATAGATGAAAATGGATCTGAGAAAAAAACATCCAACAGAAGAAAGGGCACAGACCAAAGGTTTAAGAGAACTAAACCTCTTTAAGCAGTGTTTCCATAATTTGTGCCAGTACTGTATATGCAAGCTACATGCATTAGCTGCATTAGTTATTTCCTCCCATGCTAATTAAACATAATTTGGTAGCGCTCAATATCAAAGAGACCAATAAACAACAAGCCATGTTATTGTTTTGTCTAGAGAGTATATCATTAGGTAGCCTAAAAATAAAGTTTGTATGTACGTCATACTATCCGCGGAGACAAAATAATAACCAAGCAGGAAGTCACCAACGTATGCAAGCAGCGATTGCAGAGGGAACAAAAGAAAGACCATCATGTTTCTTCCCTTTAAAACTCTTAACAGTAATATCAATAAATGAACCAAATCCCTTGTTATTTTCAGAGTAAAATCTTCCACATGGAAGAATATGTGAATATTATATTTTGGTTGGAGGGTTTCTTTGCTATCAGTGCATGAGCTGTTTCAAATGAAATTTGATCATGTTAAGGCTTTGGCTTGTGAAAGTGTTTGAAATGTATTTTAATCGTGCAATAAATGAAGCATTACATTCTGAGAATGAAATATTCTAGGATGAATGCAGCGGCTCCCTGAATGGAATAATCATTAAAACAAACAAAACCATCAAATTAAGCAAAAATGCTCAGAAGGTAATATAATAATGTTGATGGCATTTTAGGAACATTCTTAAAGATTCTATGGCCTAATTAGTTTGTATTTCAAGTAAAAAATCCATCAAGAGGTTGATCTAATTGCAACAAATTAAATATGTGCTCCCTATTAAGTTTTTCCCCCTTTTTCTCCTTTTTTGAAATCATGTTTAAGTCTAGATGTGTCGAGTCTAGTGTTGATTTTGTAATTTAGAAAGCAGATTAAAAAAAAAAAAGGCTTGATTCACAACAACAAATAGAAGAAAAAGCACTTTTGTGCGTTAATTATTGATTCTGGGTTCAACGTCTTTAGGGTGACATGGATCGATGGCAGTGATCAGAAAGTGCTGACCAGTAAAAGAGCAGGTCCCAAAGGGCTCTTCAGTGCTGCTGCATAAAAGCCATCAGTTACAGCACGTGGCCTTACCACAGCTGTCCTCATTAAAGTTGTAATTCATAATACAGCAGGAACAACACATTGATAAATATGACACAAATGATGATATGATGTCTAATTTATTTACTCAGCTACAGAACCAAAAAAGAGATTCTTTGGTGATATGAAAGTAAATATACGACTTTTAGCAATGGTTTGCAAACATTGCAAAATGGTTTGCACTGCTTCACAGACATGAAATTGCTATTTACAACACTTTTACTATAGAATAGAGGTCTGCGTCAGGCTAGAAATGAGGCTCGAGCCCACCTTTTTTTACGTTCAAACCCAATAGAGCCTGATCGCTGAAATAACAGGCCAACACCGCACAGCAAACAAAAGGGAAAACAATGCAGTGTTTCTCTCCAGGAAAGCTGCTCGTGAATGTGCCTGCAAATGCAGAACAGTTGGGGACCACTCTGTCAGCTGTTAACAATGACTGACAACAATGGCGCAAAGCAAACCGCTCAGGAGTGACATCCTCTTTCTTTCGGTATGTCAGTCATTAACAGCTGGCAGAAGTATTGCTACACTGCTGTCTGTTAACTTTAAGCTTAGCAGCGGGCCTCTACCTGATCTGACCCGACAACACTGGCTAAATATAGGCCCAATCTTCACGCCCCGTTGTGTTTGGGTCAGGATGCAGACCTCTACTATAGAAGTAACATATACACATTTATTTGGTCATACATTAATAAGAATAAAAGCTTCTCTTTGACTCAATATGTGATCAGATCCTCCATTAGCAAGATCACTAGTCAGCATCAGCCTAGCCTCACTGATGAATGTCAGCAAAAAGATCCATCCATTATCTGTACCTGCCTATCTCGGTCAGGGTTGTCGGGGTGGGGGGGTGGTTATGGTGCATTTGGTGAGAGGCAGGAATACACCCTGGACAGGCCGACACCATTCACTCACCATTTACTCACACACTCATACGAATGGGCAATTGAGAGTCTCCAATTAGCCTACCTGTACATGTCTTTGGACTGATATATATTTCAGCTCTGATTTTGAAAATTCAAGCAGTGATCATCTTTAAAAAAATTTCAGTAAAATAAGTAACAGTGAAAGAAAGTGAAACTGACAACATGTTCAAATATGCAGATATAACACGCACAACTATACTTTTGATCTATGATTTCTGCCTATTCAGAGTGATAGCTGTTTAAAGAGGGGGAAACTGCTTTGATCTGCCTCCAAGTTTCAACAAGAATCCCCTTGAATGATTGTCGTAATCCAGAAGGTAGTTGGGTAAGAAGTTAGTTGCAGTCAACAAATCCTAATTTGGGTACGTATTTTAAATGTTGTCAGCTTGGCAAAGACAATTGTTCTCTCTGTTCTACTATACTGGAAAATTGTACATTGTAAAATCATGACACACTTTTCACTGGTAGCCTTTATTTTTACTGTGACTGTTTTGTGCGTACATTCAGTTGTGTTTGTTCTCAGGGGCTAAATGAATCTTTTGAGTGATAAAGCTGGGAACAGAGTCTGACATGTCTCTTCTCTCACTGTGAATGTATATCAGTATGCAGAACCCCAGCTTTACATTCCATAAATAAAGTGACACAAAGCCTTAGAGCAGCAAATTCCCCTCTTTAATCTGAGCTGGCAGGCTGATTGGCAGGTACTGTGGTAGAGTTTACTAATGAGTTTCAAAAGGAAACATACATACAAATGAATGTTACTTTATCAAAATAAAAAAACATACATCATTAAATTGGGACAATTTTATTTTCAAGATCAGAGATGATGCCAAAATGTAAAACTATAATATTTTGAATGCGTATACAAATGATTGCATACCTTTAAACACACACGCACATGCACATGCACACACACAGAGACACAACTGTATATAGGTGTGTGTATGTGTATTGTTTTATTTTATTGCTATTTTTACTATTTTATTTTGCAGCTTAACATCGATGCAAACAGATCGTATATCATAAATACGCCCCCTTATTCTTTAACAATTTAGTTAAATAATATGTCATTACTGCCCCACTTGTTGTTTATTATTGAAATTGTACATTGAGCCATTGCCATCATCTCTTCATAGGAAAGCGATGTCACAGTCAAATAATAATGAAATATTGCATTTAGTGATTATGAAATTTATTTTTTTTAATTTTGGTATATATTTTGGTATATATGTGTCCAAATGATTTTCGTTAAATTTCCATTGTGATTTAAAATTCTGTGGAAGGACTTGATTGACATTACCTGCCAAGGAACAAATTCATAAATTTGCTAGTACATTTTTTAATGCTGTATCAGGACAGTAGAATGACATCTTGAAAATATTTAATTTTCCCGCAGTTTGATATCTTTTTGTGCTACAGAAAACGTTGAAATAAATTTTGTATGCTTGAAAATGTGTAACCCAAACAGAGCTTTTAGGTGGGAATTTTTGAAAGTTGTCTGGCCAGTGAATCACAACTATAAGTGTTAATCATTGGAAATGAAACCTTTTTTATTTTTCATTTCCAATTTATTTTTTATTGGCACAATCCTCTAACTCACAGTTCCTGTACCTCAATACAACAAGCAAAGTAGTCTTTGTGGAATACTGTTTGGATTATATAATTTATCATATAATTAATACAGGGAAACTGTGTGAGGCAGTCTGTAAGGTGGCCAACTGTAAACTCATATACAAATCCCCTGGGCTGGGAGTTTGATTCTGGTCTTTGGTACCTTAGCACCATGCCAGTATTAAAAGTTTTTGTCAAATACATGTACTGTGCTACTCATAAATACAGTTGCTATTTGGCAAAAACTGGTACTGAATGCACAACTATTATCTAAATGATAAGTATATGTTACAGATAGCATACCTTGCAGTTAATCTCTTAAAATGTATATATTATATGACATTTGCATTCATATATATGTTGTATGCTTATTTCTGTACTGTTATGCAGATGACACGCAACTCTTCTTTTCTTTCCCCCCCTTGGCCTCACAGGTCGATGATAAGATATCTTCCTGCCTGGCTGACATCTCTACCTGGATGGCCAGCCACCACCTGAAGCTCAACCTCAACAAAACTGAGCAGCTCTTCCCATCAAGACCTCCTTACTATGTGACCTCTCAATCACGGTTGATGGCACCAGAGTGACTGCCTCTCACTCTGCAAAGAGCCTGGGGGTGGTCCTGGATGACCAACTGGACCTCAAGGAGCACATCAAGGCAACATCACGGTCCTGCAGATTCCTTCTGTACAACATCAGAAGGATTCAACCATACCTGACTACGCACTCTACCCAGTTGCTCGTCCAGGCTACGGTGACCTCCTGCCTTGATTACTGCAACTCTCTCCTTGCAAGCCTGCCAGCTTGTGCCATACAGCCACTACAGATGATTCAAAATTCCGCTGCCCGACTCATCTACAACCTTCCCAAATTCTCCCACGTCACTCCACTGCTGTGATCACACAACTGGTTACCGGTCGCTGCCAGGATCCGGTTCAAAGTCCTCACCCTCGCCTACACTGCAGCCAACAGGACAGCCCCTGTCTACTTGCAGGACATGATTCGATCCTATACGCCTGCTCAACCACTCCGCTCTACAGCAGCAGGGCATCTTGTGACCCCTCCCACCCAAGCAAAGGGATCCCAGAGCTTCTCCACCCTAGCTCCCCAATGGTGGAACAAACTCCCTGTCCCTCTTTGAACCTCTCCCTCACTACCCATCTTCCACCATGGTCTGAAGACTCATCTCTTCAGACTATACCTGGACTAACTACCACCACTCTGTATATTTCATTCTAAATCCACCCCCCACCCCCCCTTTCATGACACTCGTTCCCCCATCCCAGCACTTTTTGGTAATTTGTATTTGTCCTAATACTGTAGCTTGTTCTTCTGCCTAGTTGGCTCTGCAGAGGCTAGGTCAGAATAGTGTTCACTGTGTGAACTAAACTGTGTTATTGGCTAAAAATAGCTGTAAAAAATAAGTGTTGTATAAGTATTGGTGACACAACACTTTAAGTAACCATGAGAGAGATGACATGATGACATCTTCTAGATAAAGAAATGCAGGGCCAATTTACTTGAACAAACATAGGAAAAGATTACATGGCTTATTTAGTTTCTATGAAACATATTGATTAAATCTTGGCTGAGCCTATCAGTTTGCATAATTTCTATATCAATAAGTTATTACACAGATGTAGCTTAATAGAAATAGTTTTTAATAGTGCCCTTTGTTTGCTTGCTTCCTTGCTTTTACACAAAGCTATACCATATGATACTTTCCCTTTCCCAAAGGATCGTGTTGTAAGCAGCAACCACAATGTGTTTTCATAGATCAGATGACAATTTTATAATCTTGCATTGACTTTCTTTTATTTTCTCCTATCTTTCATGGCAATATAATTAAGAAAAAATAATGTTAATTGTGTATGATGGTTGTGAGCAACAAGCTAGATGACAATGATATTGCATTTGGCTGTTTACAAGATTAATCCAGACTTATGTGAAATCTCTTTCGAAGAGATGTCACTAGTTGGGATATGCATTGACAACCTGAATCAATATCTAATTACCACCAGTACATTACAATGGTTCAGCAGAGACCGAAATCAGGGCCTAGGTTCTGAGCAGCCGGGGCTCAATGACGTCTTGCAGATTATTACTTCACCACTCATTGGCATGCCCCCCCATTGTAATGATTCTTACTTTGAGAATCTATCACCATTTTCCCTGAAAGTCAGCACCTTTCATGGCATTTATCTTGCTCTGGTCTTTCAAGCTTAAGCTTCACTAGATTTACTTTGCAAGGTAATAACATTTCTGCTGAATATGTGTATGTATGTATGTATGTATGATCATGTTAAAAAATAAATAAAAAATAACAGAATTTTAAAGTTTAAAATGTCATCGATTGACAGAATAAATGTATTGGTTATCTGCACAAAATAAAGTGTTTAAATAAATAGTTGTTCGTACCAGCAATACATTTATTTGACATTACTTGGCAGTAATAATCAAGCATTGTGCGTTTATGCATTCCACATATACGTTGCATTACACAACGGCTTGGCTGATTACTTGATTCTGACTGGTCTAAAGGTGTTCATTAATTTTTAATATATGTCTGGCTATGAAGTAGCACTGGCAAAAGCTTAATCATGGTTTTAAATTAATTTGATTAATCAATGTTCTGGCTCCATAAGATAAACGTGGATAGTGATCATATTTTGCCTTCAGTTGCTAGCAAGCCAACTGTTACAAGAGCCCATCATACTTCCAGCAATGTTAGGGGATCTGTCCAGGCACTGCCAACTCAAGCATAATCAAGAAGTTTGTTGTCCATGACTAGGGAGTAATGTTAGCTAGTGCAGTTACTGCCTTTGCTGCCTATGCTTGGATTCATTGTCATCACTGTAGGAGTTTGGAGGAATTTGCTTGAACTTGAACTTGAGCAGATACCTGCAGAACTTGAGCAGATGCCATTCCCACTTTAGGCAAGTAAACCAGTATCTGTGGCAGCCATACATTCCCAAACCATGACACCCCCACCACCATGTTTCATAGATGAGGGGGTTGCTTTGGATCTTGGGCAGTCTCCACACTTTGCTCAATCACTCTGATACAAGTGAATCTTGGTGTCATCTGTCCACAAGGCTCTTTTAGGTACTTAAAATCTTAACCTGACTATCCAGTTTTTGCACTAAGGAAGCAATTAACTAATCAGCCGTTTGTCTCGTAAATTATGGTGGCGTGAAATGTGGGAGACTCTGTATAAAAAGCGCTGGACTTCGTACATGGAGAAAACAAAATATATTAAAATATTTTAATAAATCTGAATCTGCAATTTCACCACATGTGCATTTTATTACAAATCAGAAATTGTGGACTTAAGAGCCAAATCAAAAAAAAATAATAATAAAATAAAATATATATATATATATATATATATATATCTTTGTCATTGTTCCAAATATTATGGAGCTAACAGTACATATGCATGTATGTATGGACACACATGAGCTCCATAATATTTTATCACATATTTTCACTCAGGTGCACAGAACTCACCCCCTGAGATACCCGGGAGAATTAACTGAATGCATTTGAGCGTCAGCTGTCCCCACACAAATGGTGAAGCGCAGAATGGCAGTCCCCCCGCCAAGTGCAGCATCAGCACAATGAGGACCCTGGCTGGGAGACGGCCTTGCTAATGGTTCTGCCACTGCGACAGTCCCAAAACCAGAGACAACATGGCCATTCCAAAGCTCACAGTGCACCTGTCTTTCTTCAGCCCGCTGTGCATAGCTGCCAATCCTTAATATATCCTTCACTTCCTGTCACCTCAGCGCTTCTGTGTCTGTTACCATCGTATGGACAGGAAATCCTCCAGGAGATCCTACCATATGGACAGGAGGCTCCTACCTTTCACTCGTTGTGAAAAACCATTATGAAGTTGTAAATCAAAATCTCATGCAATCTGTAAACTGTCCTCCAATGGATTATTTTATCTCTAAAGCATCCAGATGATCACTTTAGATAAATTAAGACTATATGAATTTAGAATTGCAAATTGTAGATACAATCCATCCAGAATTATCCAATGAGCCAGGAAGGTTCTGCAGTCATTCATTCAGAAATCCATTAGCCAGTACAAATTTTATATTTATTTATCAAATGTCATATTGCTATTATTGTAGTTTGCTATTATACTCTGCAAGTGCAGTGGGTGGTGATTATAAATATTTTTTTTTTGTAAACATATCAACAAGGTAATGCAATATTGGTTCTCCTATATCTATATTAATGCAGTTTTTGTGTCTGTTCTATTTTAGCAGAGAAGTATAACCCTGGAATATAAAGCTAAGGACCGGAAAATGACAGTAGAAATAGTATCTGAGCTGTAGGCCATAATTCTGTTGAGTTCTGCATATAGAAATGGGGCTTATGTAACCAAAAGGGATACTTGTTCACAAGGTTTGTAGAATGCATACTTTTCAATATCCACACACCTTTGTAGGATGATAAATCTCACACCTAGTATTAAAATAAATGCACACACTGCTCAGAATTTAATCTGGATGTAAATGAGGCCCGTGGAATGTTCCAGTGGAGAGTTTTCTGTTAAAATGAGTGGGTGACTATCTGGGTGAAAATAACACTTAACACTTCAGCCACACCAAAGGGTCTGAAAAAATAGCATATAGGCAATGCTACAATTCTCCCTTGGAAACTGTATCAACTGTGAACTTAATTTTATTATAACTGTATATATGCTATTGCCAACTGCAGCCTTCTGCTTTGTGTGGATTTAATTATTCAAGATTTGAATAGATCACGGTTTAGCTGTCACTAACATACATCAACCCGGTGTCCACCAGCTGCACTCATTTATGGGTGTGCAGAGGTAGACTACTATGAGAAAGGTGCCTTCCAGCACATCAGATGGAACATTAAAAACATGAAATGCCTTTTCATACTGCCAAGGATGCTTCACTTTGAAATGCTGAAGAAGCAATGTCCTATATAATGTAATCTCTCCATTTTATTTTAATAGATTTTCATAAATGCCAACATTATTTGTGGTTTAATATATGAATATGAGACCAAGATTGACATATCGGAGTGATGGTAAGTGTTGAGGCCAAAAGGAACTGTTCAAGATTCAGAGCACCCCCTCCCCTAGCTGTGAAACATGGTGGTGGGGGTGTTATGGTTTGGACATGTATGGCTGCCACAAGAGTTGGCTCATTTATCTTCACTGATAATGTAACTGCTGACAGCAGCCGCATAATGAATTCTGAAGTATATAGAAGCATCTTATCTGCTCAAGTTCGAGCAAATGCCTCCAAACTCATTGGACTTTATTGACTGGCCAAGTCATTCACCCGATCAGAATCCAATTGAAAATGCACTTCAAATGCTGAAGTGAAAACTTAAGGCAACGAGCCCCCAAAACAAGCAGGAGCCGAAGATGGCTGTAGTACAGGCCTGGGAGGGCATCACCAAAGATACTCCGCACATGGTGATGTCTATAGGTCACAGATTTCAAACAGTCATTGCATGCAAAGGATAGGTGACAAGTACTAAGCAGGGTATCACCGGCAAGTTATTAAACATACAATAAGGCAACAATTATAGAAAACATGATAAACTACATTGATCATTTATGCCTCCTGTATTGGCTGCATTGAAAGTAAAGATCCAGAATGCCTCCCTGTGTAGAAGCATGTTAATAATTTCACCCTCTTTTCTATGCCCCAAAATAAAGTGCTTACTGATCCATGGTTTGCCTCCAGGTAGTGTAATGGCATAATCCATATTTTTATTGCATATTGCAGCCTTGTGTTCTGCAATGCGCAATTTAAGCACACACTTAGTTTGGCTAAAGTAAATGCGGTCAGAAGGACATTTTATCATGTAAATTACATGTGTTGAGGTACAGTTAATGAACTGGTTCATTTTGTACCATTCAGAAGGTAATGAAAATATTTCATGTTGGTGGAGTTAGAACAATGTATGCAGTGATCACATCAATATAAACCACCAAGGAGTTTGGCAGCCAATGTGCAGGAATTACTCGGGGCATTTTCGACCCTATTTACTGATGTCTTTCCCATAGATCTAAATGCAGATGTCACTTTAGTCACTGTTCCTATTGAAACACTAGCCAGTTTTTGTGACCGAAGCTCCTGCCATCCGTGCTCCAATAATAAGCCCTCTTTCAAAGTCACTTAAATCTTTTTCTCTTGCTATCTTTATCCAGACTGGGTCACCTGGGCCTGCTCAGAATTTGTATACATGCCTCAGAGCATGATAGATGTTAATTGCTTAATT
The DNA here is from genome assembly GCF_013347855.1 of Anguilla anguilla. NCBI lineage: Eukaryota > Metazoa > Chordata > Actinopteri > Anguilliformes > Anguillidae > Anguilla > Anguilla anguilla. The sequence continues at coordinate 45,099,675 of NC_049203.1, read as the reverse complement.
GTATCATGCAGTGCACCTCTATGGAAGCATTGGCATTTGTTATGTTTCTCCACTCAGTTATTCAGTGGAGAAACATTTAATTTGTCACCCGTCTGTATATATACGGTCGTAGTGAAGTAGTACCGAAGCTATTAAATTGAGCGCCTAACCTCTTAAAAGTTGTTTCATCACAGATCTTTTTTATTTGTGGTCACAAAATACATTTATGTAAAGCCAGGTTCCAAAACCTCTTTAAAAGTTTTTTTTTCTTTCTTTTGCTCTAATTACTTTTCTTAACAATGTGATATGAACATGGCTTAACAATGTGGGAAATCTGGAAAAATACTGCCTGAACCAGCAGCTCCACCCTTCTCCAACCAATGAGAATATAGAGGAACAGTAGGCCTAACAATTCCATGGGTCAAACCCACAACCTACTCTCATTGGTTTAGGACTTTTGGCTGTGTTTTTTCTCAGAAAACATTAGAGCAAGAAGAGGGAAGTTTGAGTGAGGACGTGGAGATGCTTGTGAGAGCATGGAACGAACACGTGCACATATCCTCCAAGTGAGAGAACAGCAAATTTGCGTGAGAGCAGTGTTTATTGCAATTAACAATAAAATAACCATAATTCTATTGTTGTTGGTGCTGAAAAAACCTGACTCTCAGAGTGGACCATGTGGTTGGAAGAAAGCTATGATTAAGTGTGTCAGTTAATATCCATATCATTGTAACCATTCAAATGTTTACATGCTCAATAACAAACCTTTCCCACTAAGTATGCAAACTTATTTTCATCAGTGTAAATCTGATGACCAGGTCATATCTGCTCATAACCACTTGAGGGCTACTCCATTCCCCTTGAAAAGGCTTTTTTATTTGATATTGAGTTACTGCCTCAATCTAAATATTCAGAATGTTGCACCTCATGGTTTTCCATTCCTTGTTTCTATTTAGAACTTATGTTTTGTATTACTGTTGTATTGTGGACACTGTAAGCCCCACAGACAAGGGAAAACGTAATCTGGAGGGTATAGTACTTCTTAGTGAGCTGCCTTGCAGTAGTGGCTGTCAGTTGTATGGTTGACCAAATGTCAAACAATCTCCCTTTTCAATACCAAAATAAATATAACACTAGCAGGCAGTGGATTTTTATAACGTATTAATGCATTCATGAGATACCCTATATGTGCCCAGGAATCAGGTTGCGTAATGCAATAGCTTGAACAATACATCCACTGAATAAAAACACAACAGTCCTACCAGCCCCTGGCGTGATAAGAGATTTAGTGCATTGTTGTTTGCCACTATATAATGACCTAATTTAATTGTCTATTGAATGTATGTCCTGGTAGACAGCCAATGCACTCTGTGTCTTTAATGTGATGTTGATTCCTTGTTACTCTTGTAGTTTTGTTTTCAGCTGAGTGGTATCCCTAAAACGGAAAAGTAGTCTAGCTGCATACCTGCAGCAGAACCATAACCACGGTTATGGTTTCAGAGCGCCCAGTGGAAATAAATTTTAACACAGTTCACACACAAGCTGAGATTAAAAAAAGGGTTTTAAAAAGGATTTGCCTGCGCAGCAATTTCACACAGCTCTCAAGCTCTCCTCCAACATCTTTGCTGCCAACTGGCCCATTTTCACTCCTCGGTCCACCACCTGAGCTGTACAGCCATTGCATGAGTGGAGTACTCTTCATGCACGATTGGTGCAGGCACACTACAAGCACCCAATCGACCAGAGGGGTCACTCTTGTGTGATTGGATAAGGACATCTCTGCAGACTAATGCCTTCCATCCCAGATTAAAGTACAAGCCAATTATGCACTGGCGCATGTGGCTGCTGGCAACATTAAGCACAGGCGCTATCAGTATTCAAAACCAGAGTTTGAGGTGCATCACCACACTGAAACCCGGTGTATTATGATGATGGGCCACCTAAAAGCCCCATGGGTGCATCTGGAAATATAATCACTGAAGGATATTTACATTCATGTTTAAGCGGCTAACTTTACAGCTTAAAAATACTATACTGAAAAAATAAACTACACCAACTATCAAGAATTTTTACAAAGTAACTCAATATGTCAGTACATTACTAGTAGTACTAATGCTACTGATACTACTATCCCTACTACTACTACTACTGCTACTACTATTATGTGATACATTATTCTGTACACATAAACAAAATTAAGAATTTGGTACAATCCACAAACTTTTTGAAAGATGAAAAACCCTCTGCTCTTTATTTAGTCAGGAAGAAACTTCTTTATGTCATCAACATTATATTTAGGAATGGTCATAATTTCCAATATCATGCTTAACTGTTTTGGTCACACAAAGGATAATGAAAGAAGCCACATTTTTATACCAGTACAAATTCATGCAGTCTCTGCCCTGTCCATGTTCATGCATGGCTTTCTGGGCTATTTCCATCTCTGACACCTTGTTCTCTCAATTTGACAGAATTTGGGATTGAACACACAGTCTGCAGAGTTACAATTTCTTTTTGAGGATAGAAAAATTATATTAATATGACTATTGACAGCGCCCTGCGATAGATTGGCGGCCTGTCTAGGGTGTATTCCCGCCTCTCGGTCAATGCACGCTAGGATAGGCTCCAGCACCCCCCGCGACCCTGCTCAGGATAAGCGGGTATAGATAATGGATGGATGGGATGGACTATTGACAGGATTTGGTAAGGCTGTGCGTGTGTCTGTGTGAAGTGGGTGAGAGATGCCTGTTTAGCACGAGAACTCAGTGGGGACTTATCTCCCATTGAAGGTCTGTGGAATGTCTTTAAATTGCTATCCACTGATATTTTCTGAAAGCAGGCACTTCTTATCATAAGAGGATGCAGAGAAATTGTTGCATGTTTTTGTCATGACCAGGCTAGATTACTGTAATGCCCTGCTATCTGGATACTCTGATACTCCACTAGACAACCTTCAGCTGGTTCAAAATGTCACTGCTCATATTTTAATTAGAACAAAGAAGCATGAATATATTAGTGTTAGCATCATTGCTCTTCCTACCAATGAAATATAGGTGACTTAATGTTTTGCTTTCAAGGTGTTACATGGACTAGCACTGTATCTTTTAGATATGCTTCTATCTTACAATCCTACATGGTTGCTTCATTCTCAAGATACAGGTTATCTATTAGTCCCAAGAATTTCAAAGAACTAAACAGGTGGTAGAGCCTTTTAATAGAGCTTCCGTATTATGAAATAACCTTTCAATTGATATCAGGCAATCAGACACAGTCTCAATATTTTAGTCTAGATTTTAAAATGCACCATTTTATACATAACCAATGCAGAAAATAGGCAGATTTTCGGGATAAAATACATTTTAACAAATTTAATGCTTGCCTCTTGCATGTGACAGCAAAATAAAAATTTTTTATCGGAATAATCCCATTTCATTGGACACCAGAGGGTTTTAAATACTTAGGAATAAAGGTAACACCACACTGAAGTAATCGCTTCAAAGATCAAAATGGATGTTTGTAATTGGTTGACTTTAATCTCTTTTAGGAAGAATATGAATGAATGTTTTTCCAAGATTAAATTTTCTCTTCTAAATTTTATCATGTTACATATCAACTTCTTTTTTTCAAATCTCTCAAGTATACAAGTATACAAGTATATTGCCAAATTTATCAGGTACAATAAAAACAACCCTTAAGAAGCCGGAGCCCATGGGGGTTCTTGGTCTCCCCGCATTATGTATAAACTAAGCCTCTATATCTGTCATGGGCTAACCATGTGTGGCATTCGTTCTGCCGGAGAAGCAGATTGGTCTCGGCTGCACTGGCTGGCGAAGAGAGCACATGCACCTGGGCTGCGTTAGCTAATCAGCCCAGGTGCTTAAAGGTGTGCTGCTCTCCACAGTTTGGGGCCAAGACCGGGAGCTAACACCGAGAGCAGGTTTCTTTGAGTTGCATTTAATTTCAGTTTTTTTCTTTTAACAAGACAGGGAACAGTGAGCCCCCTCTGAAAAGTCAGAGGAGCTGGTCTGGTGGAAAGCAGTCCAGCTACAGAGTGGGGAACTGAAATAGTTGTAGCTCTGTTTTACTTTCTTTTGTCTTGTTATTTTAGTTTGGTCTTTTAGTTAATTGTTTTTGCTTGGAACCTGTGAGAGGGAAGGGTGAAGATGGCGTTCATTTTATTCCATGTTTGTGTGGGTGTGCTCGCTCTCTTTCCATGCGGCAACCAACAGTGTTCCCCAGCGCTGTTTTTTCCCCCCCCCCCATGTATTATGGGCTGGCAAACTTTACTTACTGTCACCTCATCAGCTGTGACCCCATTTTTCACATGCAGGCTATAGGGGGGTGGTGGGTGGGTTTCTAGCTTTCTCATGCCTATGTGGATTCTCTGTACGTCCTAGTAGTTGCGCTACCTTTGAAAACTCCTGGTTTTAGGCTTCCCACACTCCTCTCTGTATTTTCTTTTCTTAACTCCTTATTCTTTGTTTCTCACTCCCATCAATGGGGCAACTGCCCCAGTACAAAAGCCACTTCTATGCCTGCTGTTTTCCCCCGCCTGTCCGCCATTCCAGCTAGCTACCGCTACCTCCAGATGTTTCACAGAATCTATCCTGAACTGATTAGATAGACTAATAATTGATTGGGCCATGCTTCTTGATCTTCTTCCTATGGACCCACACCCTGAGGAGCCTGTCAGAGGAAGATGGGCTAATCTGGTTTCTCAAAAGGTTTCTTCCCACATATCTTCCAGGGAGTTTTTCCTTGTTACTTCTGGTTACCTCTTGCTTTGTGTGGTTTTAGGCCAGGGTATTCTGTGAAGCACCTTGTAGCAAATTCTTTTTAAAATGCCCTCTATAAACAAGATTTTTTTTTTCTGCTGCAAATTTTTGCTTTTTAACCCTACAAACTATTCTTTATTTTGCTGGTTTTATGTTTGATTTTCTCTGCAAAGCACGTTGTGCTACTCTACTGTCCAAAACGTAATTCATAAATGACGTTTATTTTTTAATATTTTTTGTAGTCCCACCCTTTGCAGAAGTTGCCTGGGTGAGGGCATTCTTTACTGATCATGGTTCTGGCTCTTCTGAACACCTATTCCCCCCACCCCCTTTGCGAGAGTGGTTTGGCAGAGACATGAATCTTCAATGAAATGCAGGGCACAATCAACTTTCTTCTGCAAATTCTTCTTTAATAAAGTAGACAAAGGCAAGCACATATTTTTGGTATGTAGATTGTTTCACTTATACCAACAGTCATGTCATCTGAGTCTGCTTTAAAGGGGTAATACATTAATAAACATTTAACTGACACAAAATTATTTTCTGTAGCAATGGATTATATAAATTGAATCAATGTCAAATCAAAGGACATCAGCATGCTTGTTGAGTCTTCCTTTGTGTTGGGAAACAGCAGTGTCTTTCTTGTATTGGTGACGTGACTGACCATGTTTGTCACGAATATGTTCCTGTCCCATCTAATTGGTCAATTAGGCGTTACTATTGTGAAAATGAAGCCTCATTCTCCGAGCAGCCATGACTGTGCTCTTGTGCCTGAACAAAAGCTAACACCTGCGTTCCATGGGTTTTAAAATGCCTGTGAATTAGTGTTATTCCTGAAACTGCCGCCAACCTTTCTAAAGACACTTTCGGCATTTCTCGCACATTCATTAGCAAAGGCCCTGAAATTATGCAGCTTTATGCTGCCACTGCCAAAATGACACAAGACATTACATTACATTACATTACAGGCATTTAGCAGACGCTCTTATCCAGAGCGACTTACACAACTTTTACTTAGCACTTTTTACATTGTATCCATTTATACAGCTGGATATATACTGAAGCAATGCAGGTTAAGTACCTTGCTCAAGGGTACAACGGCAGTGTCCTTACCCAGGATTCGAACCTACGACCTGTCGGTTACAAGCGCAGTTCCTTACCCATTGTGCCACACTCCTCCGACGAACCCACAAAAAAGCAATGGCCCTCACCCATCTCAAAATGCAATAAGCACTACAACTCATGGCCCAGTTTAGCCAAGATGCTTAACTTAGAGGTAACAGGGATGTTAAACCCTCCAGAAAACAGCAGTAAATCATGCCCTACCTATTGACCGATTTTTGCCTTCTCAGATTTTGTTCATATACTCTACTGATGAAAATGTCAGGCATTACTCCATTACTAACTAATTACTTTCTCATATATGAAATGGCATCTTGTTTCATTTGTGTTTTTATATTATGTTGGCAGTAAATCTCGACACCAGAGCAAAACTATTTCTCATTACTCAACCCTGGAATCTGAACACCTTTTGAGAAGATGGCTGCTTTCTCTGGAGGGGACAGGAAACAATGACAGGCATGAAGACACCAGTTATCTCCCAGTTACATATCTCAGTGACAGAATTATTGGAAGCTGTTGCGTTATTTTATAACTGAACCATAAGTCTTTGTGTATTGAACTGGTTTCATGGGACAAGGTTATTGAAGAAAAAGTTTTAAATTGTCTCACGATGTGTGCCATTGTGATTATTGCAATATGTGCATTTAGATAGAAATATGTAAGATTGTTCATTGCTTGCAATTTACACCACAGAACACAGACAATGGTATGCCCAAAGTGTGTTCAAAACCATGGCTTTTTCAGATTACAGGTTGGTGCAATAGTGATTTTATTTAAAAAGTTACTTCACTGCCTTTGGGCCAGAAACTGGTTTTTCTGTACTGAGCTTCTGTTAATGTGGAACAACTCCAAGTTCTAACACATCAGGAAAAAATGCTCAGCTGAAGCTGCCAACTGCAATGAACCTTGAAAGCATGAACGTGATATCATAGATCTTGTTGAGTAGCTAAATCTGTTCAAACACTGCAGTTCAGCAACAAATATTCCTCCATTTGCATTTATAATACACAACACTCTTTGTGATCATAAAATGACTTTTTAAAGCCCATGGCTGATTAACATGATAATCCATGCTGTTTTTTTGTTTTTTAAATATAAACGGCTACACTTATGTTTATTCTTGAATTGTTTCTCATTTTCTTTCTTTTTTCTATTCATTGTACACTGACATAATGTATACATTGGTTATCAATGCTATTTCAGACCTATTTCAGCTGAATGTTTGAATTATTAAAGGCTATCCCTTTAATCACTTTGGGCTTTTGATATTACTTCAGTTTAAGTGTGTTTTCAAAAAACCCTAGAAAGTGAGCCATCTAGCCATATTATCCTTATGTGGAATATGTTCTTGTGGTGTACATAGTTGTTCAGACAATGCAGACTTTGGAGGCTCAGCTTGGCTTATGACAGAGGTTTCATATCACTACATTAATGCACCATGTACAATCAACAGAAACAACGAGCTGTTTCTGTACAGCAACAGAAGAGGCAGAGAACCCCCTTTTTGCTCTAATTGCCATGAACAGTTTGTTGATTATGTTATGCAATGAACAAAACAATGTCAATTTACAATAAAGTACAGTCCTTTGCGACTGATTCCTTCTACATCACTGTATGTAAAGAGGAAGGTTTGTCTTCATGTCACATAGATAATTTTAGATATAAGCAATATGAATTCCTGTGGCTTAGTCTTAAATCTCTACACTGGAATCAATGTGATTTATGACAACGTGATTCCCTATGTCATTCCCCTTATTTAACATGAGGTGTAGTAACATCATTCAGTGCAAGTTGACAAGTAATATTTACCAAAACTGTGTATTTCTTTTATCATTTTTTACTTTGAAGTTCTACTTTTCCATTACTACATTATCTACCAAGCTGTTGTTTTTTTCTGAGGATGTAATTACACACAATATCACTGGGGATAAACTTCCAGTTCCTTTTGCAAGATAAATGTTCTCAATATTTGCTTTATTCATTTACAGGCATCAAAGTCCACCCTCGAAACTCCCAGATCTAGTGTTCTACGCCTTTAATAAGATCCCCCGACTCTGTACTTTGGTGTACTGTTCAGTTTAATCCAAGCTTGGTTTCACCAGATTTAAAAACAAGAGAACTGTCACATGAAATCTCAACTTCAGAATGAAGATAAATGATTCTACTTGCAACTGATTTGAGGAGTGGGGAGATTTGAATGTTAAATTCTCTCAGGAAAGAAACACTAGCCTGCTGTCAGTTCTAAATGAAGCAAGCAATACATTCTGTTTCAGAGTTTCTCTCCATGAACTTGTTATAAATAAAGGGAAAGCCGAAGCAGAGGCTCACTAATGAAATAGAATCTGCTATCTGTACAAGAGGTAACAACAACTGATATTATTTTTAAATGTATTATGTGCAGGACCACTTCAGCTTGTTTGCAGGTTCAGAAATCACCAACTGTAACTTGTCACACTGTGTTTGTGAAGAAAAAGCTAACAATTGATTTTATTTGCAAATCACAGACAAGGATAAATGTTGATTGAGGCCAGGACTCAACACTGATACACATTTTTCTGCCATCTTTATGAAAAATTGCTTAACCCAAGAACTTTGATGTAGCTCGGAATTTTTTGGGATAGAAGACCAAAAGTATCTGGACACCCCTTGGTCTGGGGTTGTTTTTCATGGTTTGAGCTAGGCCCCTTAGTTCCAGTGAAGGCAAAGCATGTAATGACTTTCTAGATGCTTTTGTGCCCTTTCCTGTTTCAGCATGGAAATGCTCCCAGGTACATAGCGAGGGCCGTACGGAAATGGTTTCGTCGAAAAAGGTGGGAAAGAACTTGACTGGCCTGCACCCCATCCAACACCTTTGGGATCAATTGGAACTGCGAACCGTGCCTAATCACCCAATCAGTGCCCAACCTCAATGATGCTCTTCTGGTATGTACATCAGCATCTCTGGAAAACTCAGAAAGGAATAGAGAAACGAGAGGTTGCCCCCTGATCTACATGTTAAATCAAAAGTTTCACCTCATGTACAAGAGACAGGTCCAAAGACATTCTACAAAATGTCCTTTGTAGCATAGAATTAACTGTAGCCTACTTGTTGTAGAACAAGTAACTGACTTCAAATAAGTCAATCATTGGCAGGCCATTGTGGCTACACCATACATTTTCATTAATGGCCATCTAAAATGGAAGTGTTTCCATTTCATTAAATGATTTAGAACAGTGCTGGCTAATCCTAAATTGAAAAGTTAATAGGGAATGTAGAAATGTAAAAATATGCACAATAATACTCACAGAAACATAAGATTTGAACCACTGGCATATGATTAATACACAAAGTTAGTGTATGAGTTAGCCATGCCCTACATAGCAGAAGTTTCATAACTCTATTGGCATAATTAATGAATCACATCAGAAGAAAAATGTTTTCATGGTGGCTTTGGATTACCAAGGCCTCTATGCCACAGCCTGTATTATTTTTTTAAATGTATTTTCATTTCACTTCTTCTTTTGGCTCACTTAGCAATCAGGCTGCATTTCAATGACTGTTCATTGGTCAAAATGAGCACATGGTTGTTGGTAATTAAGAAAATACAGCATTGCAGAGGTCACCATCATACATGTAAACCCTTTCATCCTTAGTGTTTTAAAATAATATATATTAGTTTAACACTACTAATATTTAACAAAAATGTGCCTTAGTTTAGCCTTATTAAATTAATCAGATGCACTTGCTTGTTGTTGATGATTGTAAAATAAAATGTTTGGCACATTTTGCCCTCTTGGCAAGGTCTTGGAAGAAATATCCTTTTTTAATGTGAAATATTGGTCTGAGAGTAAAAAGTAATCAGAGTTGCTTTTGTGCTGACGATTTTGTGTATTGCCTGAGGTTATTCATATCAAATCAATTTTATTTGTAAAGAGCGTTTTACAGAAAACTGTCACAAAGACGCTTTACAGAGTAGCAGCAGAAGGGAAAGAAACAGCCAAAAGAGCAAAAAAAAAAAAAAAAAAAAAAAAAAAACAGCCCTGAACCCTCAAATAGCAAGCATATGAGGTAAAAAAAATAAAATAAAATAAATAAAAAAAACCAGTGGGCAGAAAAATCCTCAAACGATGGTGAGAAAAAAAGAGATCTGAATCAAAAGTTACATCATGGATTTTAACAACTCCTTTGGTGAAGACAGAGAACCCATTTATATTTAAAGAAAATTTTTGGGTCATCCAAGCCTTTTTGTCTTCTAACTTGGTTAGCCGATCAACATTGGCTTAAAAGATGTATAAAGTTGTGTATCATCTGCTTAGCAGTAATAGCTTGCGCTCTGCCTGCATATTATGTCCCCAAGGGGGAGCATGTACTGAGAAAAGAGCAAAAGACCTAACACAGATCCTTGAGGTACTCCAAAGTTTACCCTGGAAAACTTACAGGATTTACTGTTTACCCTAACAGAATGAGATCTGACATATTGCCCAGTGACTGATTTTTAAAGCCTATGGAGGAGAACATGGTGGTTTATGGTATCAAAGGCAGCAAGAACTGAGATACAGCCACAATCAAGGGAGAGAAACAGATCACTCAATACTCAGGCAAGGTCTGTCTCAGTACTATGATGCTTCCTAAAATCAGACTGAAACCTATCATATACATTTTTATCCTGTAAGAATTAAGAGAATTGTTGTGCTACACATTTCACAATGATCTTTTATAGAAATTGGAGTTTTGTAATAGACCTATATTTAGCCAGGTCTGTAGGATCCAAATTTGAGTTATTCAGCAGTTGCTTGATTTCTGCCTTCTTAAAGGATATGGGATTGCAATGAAGGTTTTCCAAGAATAGTTAATATCTCCTTTAGTAGCTTTGTGGGTATGGAGCCAAGAGTACAGATGGATGATTAGGAAGAAGAAACTAATTTGACTAGTTCACTCAGAAGTATGGGAGTAAAGGATTCAAGTTGTTCTGTGTGTCTAGGAGGCAGGTCTATGATGTCAATAAAGATGTTGCCAACTGTGGAAGCAGATATATTGCATTTTTAGGGGTCCAAGGAGCGAAGTTGGTGGAACCCTATTGTATCTGTTAGGATTATCATTCTTCTTCTTCTTCTTCTTCTTAATAATAATAATATTTTTCTCCGCTAAAAGTGTCTGAGGCTCAGCAACCATAAGTCCTATAGCAACCAAATTTGGTAGGTGGGTTCCTATGGCCCCTCACTACTCAGGCACTAAAAATCACCTATGTCGGCCAGGTGGTGGCGCTATAACAAAGGGTCATGCGTAAAAGGCCATAGCTCCCACACCATAAGTCAGATCAACATAAAACCTCATCAACCTCATCAAATATGCATTTGAACATGCTCTACAACTTTGCTATTGGGACCACCTATGTCCGCCATATTGTTTGCCCACCATTTGGACTTTTTTATTAGTTGGGGTTGGAGAAAATAGTTGGGGGAAGAGCTGTAGCTCCAAATCTAAAGTGTTACGACATCTAGTAAACTCCTTTACGGCAAGTGGCTAGAAAACATCCATGGCGACGCAACTAAGTAATCCGACACCGTCGGGTCTAGTTTTTAGCAGTGAGGGGAGGGTCTGAACTTCATAATGGACAATATTATATATCTGGGCATTCATAAAAATATTCTTTCACCACACAAAAAATCGTATTCCATCATAGCAACAAGATAAACCCGACAATAGCCCTAAGATATACCAATACGGCAGTGAAAACGCTGCTCACTGAGTAACGAAATAAACGTCAACGTTTTAAAAATGATACCATGTCATTCTACAGTCAATATCTGGGACTAAATATTGAATAAATATACAACCTTACCATTGGTTTTACGCGTAGAGATGTCCCTTTTGAGACTGAGTGGTCATATATTGTCTTGGACAATCCGTTTGTGAAATATACGCGCATCTGTGATGCCTGGGTACCTTCAAAAATAGCTGTGCGTAATACCAAACCTGTTGTTTACGGCGTTGTCGCCCTTTTTTGTACAGCCTGGCTTGATTGACAATTTATTCAGTAGGTGAGAGTATAAGCTTTCTAACTATGTATAACATGTCTGATTTTGCGTTTGGAATCGTGTTTTATCGGTCATCGTAACCGAAAAAATTCTTATCACCGCATTCACTTACGCATTCACTCTGGTGATGCACCTAACAAAACATTGTCAACGATTTTTCATAATTTCTTGGAAAATACTATTATTATTGAGGACTTCTGGGCATAGATAAGCCATATGTTTGCTGATAGACCTATCTGACATCGAATTCCATTAGATGGCAGTAGCAACTAAGGTTGCCAAGTGAGGTGACGCGTGCGCTTGTGCATTACTCTCGTTGATACAGCGTAAGCTTCGACTCAGTTCACTTCAGTAGCAATAGGTGTTCTAATTTGGAAATATTTTATTATAGGAAGATGCTGTATTGTTATTAAAATATGCTGTTTTTAGATCTATTTAAAAGTGAAAGACGTGTTTAAAGATTATTTAGTTTACAATTGTTTAATTTTTGAAATATATTTAATATATTTTTCTATTGTTTAGTGTTGTAACACTATAGGCCTATGCTTACTAATATGTTGAACCGGCTTCAACTTAAAGGTTGTTAATAAACCTCGAAATTCGAAAATGAGGTCAACCCTTGTGGACATTACGTTTCTGTTCTCTTAAGGTAATTTTAGTTTTGTTAGGTACCGAGTATCAAATCAGTATCATTCAAGTTTCAAGTATCATTTCAGTATCGAGTATTGTGATACTAAACCTGGTATCGGTATCAAAGTCAAAATTTTGGTATTGTGACAACACTAGTCTCACGCCTTTTATAGTTGCGGTGCGGAAGCGCTGCAGCTCTACATACACACCAGGCAATCTAAGTGTTATCACGTAGTAAAGGCCTTTACGGCAAGCAGCCAGGACACATCCATGGCGACGCAACTAATTAATCCGACAGCGTCTTTTAGCACAAAATTGGCCATAAGTCATCAATATTTTATACAATCATCATGATATTCAGTAGATATGTTGGGTGAAGGTATATGATCATGAGGACAAACCCATTAAAATCGCTCCATATGGGGCGCAATAGTGCCAATGCTTGGACCCCTCCCAACGCCGCTTGGGGCTTTAATATGTAATTATCACTGTTTTATTGAAAAAGAAAGTCAAGAAATCATTGCTACAAGAAGCTGGAAAAATACTGTGTCATGAAAAAACACAGAACACATTTGTAGTACACAAAACACATTTGTAAAATTATTTAATAATTTCATTGCATTTAAAGAAAAAAGTTCATTTATTTAAAGAAAATGGTAATTGCCCCCTTAGGTACTCAATCAACCAATTAACCAAATTTAATTAGATCCTGCTGATTGATCCTGCTCTGTTGAACCTAAAACTCACTCCCCACCAGACTGAAGTAGTCATCACGAAGTTTCTAAAAGCCCACTATGCCACGATCAACGGAAATTCTAAAAGAGATGAGGAAAACCATTTTTGAAATGTATCCGTCTGGAAAGGGTTACAAAGCCATTTCTTAAGGCTTTGGGACTCCACTGGACCACGTTGAGAGACATTATCGCTAAATGATGAACACTTGGAACACTGGTGAATCTTTCCAGGAGTGGCTGGTCTGCCAATATTTCTCCAAGGGCACAGCAACAACTCATCTAGGAAGTCACAAAAGATCCCAGAAGAACATCCAATCAATTGCATGGCTCTATGGCCTCATGTAAGGCAGAAGTCAAATGCTTGTCATCTACAAAGCTTAAGATTTAACGCAAATTCAACGCAGATGTAAGATTCAACACAAGGTGTTGGTATATACTGAGCAGCACATATCACCTGAGAGAAAAATAAGTGTTCACCTTGTAGGTGAACCCTGCAATGCCATAAGAATAAAATAACACAATTAAAGGCTTGAAACAATGTGTCATAATTGTGGTAATATTGTTTTTACATTATGTGTCCTATTTTCAAAGTTCATCTAGATTCATTTAATAGAGCGGACATTGGTTTCAAAACATCATGTCTACTCTTTTCAGAGGTGATATACTGATAGAGATACAATCTGCTGAATTGCTTTAAGCTCTCCCTTCTTGTAGCCACTTTTATTCGGGATCCCACTTTATCTTTGGGGCTGTCCCTGAGGGAGACTGAAAATAGCACTGCACTGTACAAAACGTTATGGTACATACCAGAATAATTCCAGAATATCTGGTTTCTGACAGGAAAAAACAGGCCATTGAAAACTGAAAAGTTCTCTTCTGCAGTTGGTACTTAAATAACTTGAACTTGAATAAAGTTACAATTACAATTTGTATTCTTGAAAAATTCCCTCATTTACTTCCTAATTTGCAGCTCTCAACGTTGCCCTTTGAGCCATCACTCAAAGCTTGGAAGGAGAGAGCCAGAGCTGAAAAAATAAAATAATGTCAGCATAATCCAGCCAAGTTGTCCACTTTCTATAAATGTAAATGGTAAATGGACTGCATTTATATAGCGCTTTTATCCAAAGCGCTTTACAATTGATGCCTCTCATTCGCCAGAGCAGTTAGAGGTTAGGGGTTAGGTGTCTTGCTCAAGGACACTTCAACATGCCCAGGGCGGGGTTTGAACCGGCAACCCTCCGACTGCCAGACAATCGGTCTTACCTCCTGAGCTATATCGCCCCTTATGTCGACGCTTCAGTAAAATTACATTTCATTGTTTCATGATCACACTTTCCTTTTACCATACCTAGACTGATGACAGACTGATGTTTCCAAACCTGTACATTTTTTTCAATTTTTTTTTTTTTTATGTCTTGAATATTTACAAAATTCTGTATGGAAATACCTTTTATATGTGCCTCAAACAGGTGAATGCCATTTTTCAAATCATGCTAACACATTGATTACTGAACAATAATGATTTGCCAAATACAGATAAACTCAAGCGTCACTTGCAGTGTGCTTAGCTGGAGTTTAAACCTCAAATTTAACCCCATAGACCACATAACTGCATTACCCCTAGATCAGCTAATACTTATTTGACATATTTGGATAGTTGTCCAAGTTTTAATGCAGTTCTGAGATCTAGTGGTTTAAACCTGAGGTTTTAACTCAAAGCTAAGCATGTAGCAGTGGACCAATAGGCATGTAGCAGGACCAGTGTTATGTTTACACTGGTCTTTTCAAGTGACCTAAATCTGATTCTAGACATATCAGATGCATAGATCACATGTAACATGTCCGACTGAAAACTGCAGCATAGACTGCAGAATATCACATATCTAGGGATATGGCACAATCAGTAGATGGAAACAGCAGCCAGTAACATCTTTCTAATAAGAAACATTTAATTTGTACATGGGGGATACTTTTGTACAAAACTGGAAGAAAGGTGCTTAAACAAAATAAACTTTGGCAAAGCAGAGCAAATGTCTTGGCTGGAGGAAAACAAATGTACATGTTCATATTTTATGTGTTGTCTTTTGGATTCATTGCGAAACAAGACGTGTTTCTGATGTTCTGTAATAAGAATGTGTACAATGTAATATAACCACAGTCAACACAAATATGATATGGGTGACATAAAAAATGAGTGTAGACACATGGAAATAAAAAAGACTGTTCTAAACAAGTATTCTATTACAGTTCAAACGTGACCTTAATGTCATGGCAAGTAAGGCAAAGCAAACAGCCCTTCCTCATCACATCATTATGAAGGAAATTAAGGAAATATGATCTCCCACCTTTCACCTCACAAAAATGCATTGATTGTGGAAGCTGTTGGGCCCAGTGTTTTCCATCAAACAAGTAATTGAAAGGATAAGGGAATAGTCTCTGCATAAGTAGGATGGAATGAAGATAGGATACATTTTTAAAAATGTCACAATAGTTGTGTGTCAAAAACAGCCTTGTATACTAAAACAGATATTTTGTGAAACAGCTAAAGCCATTTTTTTACGTATCATGTTTGCATCATGGAAATATCAGCAAGTGCTGTTTATAATTAAAGTGTATATGTGCCAATAGTCACTGATGAATGATATCACCCAGGGGTGTTATTTCAATTATGATTTATAAAAAAGAAAAATAATTAATAATTTGAGCTCCATATATACTAGAAACAAATACATTTAAAAAACAAACATTGTATACATACTATAAATAAATACATTATAAAAACAAACATTTTAGTGCTTAAGCATGAAAGGTTCTGATGGGATCTATCAGAAAATTGTTCAAGTATGTAGGCTGGGAGTGATTCACTTATGTTATGGAATTGGGGTGCACAGCAAAATTTTAAAGCTATGTGCTGCTTTGAATTTTCAACACACGCACATCCTGCAGGCCAGCCTGGGTAGAATAGAATATAATAGAACAACTTAATTTTTTTCTGGGAGAACTTCAGGCAATGCACCGGCTGTCGCAATAAGTGTAGTGGTTTGGACCCAAGTGCAAAGAAGCTCGAAGACTCAGAGGTTGAAATTCAAAAAAGGTCTTTACTTGGCACGGCAGGTAAAAACACAGGAGAACATGGGAGGCATAACACAACAAAATAGAGGCACGGAGGACTGACAGGAAACAGGAAATTAATGCAAAGACTTAGCAGGGAACACAGGGGAAACAGGGAACTGAATCCACAGGGGAAAACATGAATACAATCACCTAAGCACACAGACTCGAAAAACTAAACAAGAACCGATTACTGAACACTCACACACAATGGACTCATACAAGACACGAAACACAGGGAAACAGGCATCCTCTGGAGGTCATTAGGAGGCACCCCCTCTCTATGAGCGGCTTCTAACGTTCAAAGGATTTTGTTCCCTCTGGTGGCAGCGGAACTCCTGGTTGAGCCCGGGGTCCAGGATGATGTCCTGTGCCCTTACCCAGGACCTCTTCTCTGGACCGTAACCCTCCCAGTCCACTAAGTACTGGGTCGGCCTTCCAACCTGGCAACCGGAGATGATGCGGTGGACAGTGAAGGCTGGGTGCCCATCCACAATCCTGGGAGAAAGAGGTAGAGGGTGGGGGGGGCAGGGTCCAGGAGGCTCATAACCAATGGAGGACTAACACCAGGATGACGGATTCTGTGCAGAGAAGCATCTTAAGAAGGTTTCCAGGTCTTGGTTTGTTTGCTCCGCCTGTCCATTGAGCTGGGGGTGAAAGCCGGAGGAGAGGCTCTTTGGCAGAGGGCAGCTTGACCAGTGGTAGGAAATGAGCAGCCGTGCAAAACCTACACACAAATAAAACAGTACTCAAGCCATTAAACAATGAAAAAAAATGGACAGAGGGTGCACTAACTCCGGAGGGGGGTGTCTGGAGGTTTTTCACCCTTTGAAATTGGCTATGGGTTTTTAGTGCACATTTTCAGTGCACTACAGCTTTTACATTTCATACCTTATTTATCCATTGCCATATTCATTTGTCTAACAGTATTTCAATGTATTATTAATGTAAGTGGTTCATTCCAGTTTAATGCTCACAATTTGAGCGATTGAGTTTTGCAGACATATTGCATTGCTACTTCTATTCATTTATTTATTTTTTGACTATTGCATCTTGACTGAAAATAACATCAACGGAACAATTAACATCTCATTACAATTCAGATGTTGGTTGGAATAATACCCAGGGTTTTATTCCTACCCTCCTCAGGTTGGAGTTTTGAACCCCCTCAACAAATTGCCCATTGTATTCACAAACTCGGGAAATGTTGTGTTCTATTGATATGTTCATACACATGTAAAAGATTAATATTTGACTGAAAACCAAGATTATACAATAAGTGACTTTGCTTTTCTGCAGTGGTACATACCAAAAAGCTTATACTGAATCTTCGGAAAACAAAAGGCTCCTGATCACCATTGTCATAACCAAAAAAATAAAAATAAAGTACCTATTTCAAATAAGTGCTTATCCAAGCTTGTCTGGGTTCTTCCATACTGCAAAATGCCACAGCATCTACTGTAATGATGGCTATGACACCAAGGCACTACAAATCACAGTTTTGACACTCTCACCAAGGTCCTTCAATGGCCTGTGCTAGGATGTACAGTACAAGATGTAAGCAGAACTCTCCTGTAGTGCAGTCTTAGTGTACTGAAGAAAATGTGCCTTGTGGATGAAAATTAGAGGTCTCAGTTTTTTATATTGCTTTATAACTATCTTATGGTCAAAGTATTCTATTATTCATCATAAATTAACACTTTTTAAATCAGATAAGCTTTTTAACTGAATAGGCATTTTATGAACTGTTATTATGAGAATGAATGCATGTAAGATTCATCTAGCTTTAAATATATCATCCTTCGCTTGCTTAAGCAGCGAACAGTCTGTTTTGCTTGTCTGACTGCTTGAGCAATTTAATGATTTTTCAACATGTATTGATTATAGACAATATTACACTATTTTAAAACATGTATTGTCAGCTCTGGATAAAGATTTACATTTTTACATTTACAGTACACTGCAAAGTTATGGTAAATTGTCCTTATTTAAAGGCAAAGTAAAAGCATAGTAGTAAATATGGTGACTACTTGTATCATAGCATACCATTATACCAGAAAGCTTCAGCCACAGGTGAACAACAATCAAACCTTAAACCTTAAGTTAAATCTTAAATGTGGAATCAATATAGTTCTAGTCTGCATTTAGCAACAAATGGACTGGCCAAATTAACTTGAATTAATATGCAAATTATATTATACTGGATTTAACGTTCTTTACTGATACAAATTTAAAATGGAGGCACAACCATACATAATAAACAAATGTATACTTCAGAAACTGTGTGCATGATGGTACGTATCCTCTGAAAATTAAGCAAGCTGAGAATAAAAGTCCAGAGTCGGTCATAACCATTGTCAGCCTCTATATTTAGTCATCTCATAATCATGCTGTGCCAACTGAGAAATTACTGTAGTTGGTCCAAAATAATTATTGCATTCAGGTGATCTGACGATATGAATATTCCTCTACCTGGAGATGTCTTTCAGCTTCCGGACCTTTAAGCTTCACTCTTCACCCTCAATATATATTTTTTTTTTATGTTCTCTGTTCTCCAGAGACTGCACCTTTTAGAAATGATCTGTTGAAAAGTTGATGTGTGACAAGAAGTTATCTTTGATTGTATGGTGTTAAGTGTCATGTGTTCTGTGGAAAAATTGGCACTTGAGCAAGCCATCTGTCCTCAATGGCTGAACCTGCTGCTCCACAGACTCCAACTATGTACAACTAAAGAGTCTAGATAGTCACTTAATATTCTTATTAAATTTAATTTTATTTCCTTTTTCCATTTTTTCTTTATGTGTGTATAATGTATCCAAGTTTCACACCTTTTTGTGTGAAATAATTCCTGAATTAACATGTTACTGTAACACGTATTGTGCAATGATACTGAAATAAGAGGGCAACAAAATTGGAATCACATTCAAATCTATTATATAGTGATTCTTAATGGTTTAATTCATGTTGGTTTTCTTCAACTATCACTATTTTCCATAGTTTGTCAACTCCATCCCTGTACAGTTACCACCAGGGTAAATTTAACATTGAGCAGACAATTAAATTTAAATAATTTGGCAGACTTTCACCTCTGTTTGTGTTCAGCATACCAGTGTGGATTAAAATGATTGTTTTAGAACAATCTTAATATATTTTTTAAATATTAGAACTGCATTATAATAGCAGGAAATTAGTAATCTATTGTTCACTATCACAGATCAAACCACTTGAAAGAGCCCCCGATACAGTTAATGGTCAGTATTGAAGTCTATGTATGTTATACCAGCTCAAAGCCATTTACAAGTTTTCAGTTTTGTTTTAGAGTAACTCAGGTTATGTGCTTCAAATTTAAGATGCCATGTGTTATGTCCCTCTACACTCAGTGGGGAGTGCTGGTCTGCACGGGTGTCTAATTACACATTGTAATTACAGATTCCTGCACACATATTGGAGGCCCAGGTAAAGACTTCCTCAGGAGGAGCTGTCTAAATAAGGAGGTGGACTGGAGAAGTTAAGGGGCTCCCTCTCTCTTTTTGTTTTGTGCTCGCCCGCTGGGCTGCAACTTCTTTGTGTGCTCCCTGGTAGCTTCTGTAATAAAACCCTTTTCTTCTTCCCTAAAATCTGGCATCGGCTTCATTATGTTTACGGTGGCTCAAATGCAGCCGTAACACCATGGGATATATGCATAAAGTTCAGAGAAAAATTCATGCCTAAAACAATGAAATGAGAGGATTTTTCTGAACTATTCTAGCAAAAGTACAAGCGTGCCTAACATAATAATCCTCAATGACTTGCATGCCATTAGAGTTAATTAAAAGTATATTGACAGTACAGCACTAGCATTAAAAATCTAGCACTTTCCTCCAACTGATTTTAGGCAGGTTGAGTGTGTGACTGCTAATAGTATGACTAATATATTATTGCCTGCATAATAAAATTTTATTCAATTAGAAAATAAAGTTACTTCTGGAAAAGAACAAAACATATTGCACTTAAAATATTTTGCCAATTCCCATATTCCTGGGTTATGCATCAGTCAATTATTACTATAGTATTGTTGAAAGATTCACATGAAAAACGCCCACTACATTTTTACCTACTCCCATTATTGGTAGATTCAATAGAGTCAAGAGAAAAGGATAGCCTTCAGAAAATATCTCTACAAAATTGTTTCCAATATATAACAATAACCTGTCAGCACACACTTTTTAAAATTAGTCTGTACATGATGTCAACAGAAACATAAGTGTTCAACAATTGTAATCACATGTTCTCTACATTCTTTCATGAAAACATGGCCCTGGGTTTTTATTATCCGATCATCTCAACATAATGTCACTGTTCAAATGTGTTATAGCATATAATGGTTGTCATTGTAGCAGAAAGTTCCAGTCCAGCTGTTATCATTCTGAAACTCATGTATTGTAACATGATTATTAATATCAATATAAATGTGACAGTATTTTCTAACCAAGGCTGAGTGTATTCTGCTCTTGTTACTGAATATACATTACACATGCCATCACCAAGTACCTTTAATGCATTTATACATTTGAATTTCAAATGTCATTTGGCCTTAAAAATGAGAAATGTTAGTTGGATTTTTGTGTAATGCCTTTGGCAGGAAACTGGATTAACTTTTCAAAATATCAAACAGAAAATTTGAGTATATATAACAAATGCCTATCTAAGAAACACAACCTTCAATAGAAGAGCAAATAAATGAATAGGTATAATGCAAAATATAAGGATATTATCCTATGGAGAGAGATTATGGAGAGATATTATTGGCAAATGTGTGCATCCATAAATAAGAGACAAGTCACAAATGAGTTTTACTATCCACATACAAATATCTTTAAACTTGTGTCTTGTAAATTCTCATTTAAATGAATGTGCTCTGATTTGTACAAACACATACATATTTATAAATATATTAATATTTTTCCTTTTGTACAAATACCTCATACTTTGTATCTGAAAACCAAAAATATGTTTACAATTTCTGTGTATTTATTTATTTGCAATAACATTGTCAAATGTAAAAAAATTAAATTAAATTAAAAAAAACTTGTGAAGTGTTGAATCTGCATGTGTGGATCAAGAGACGTGTACATTCAGTGATGTAGGTTTGTAAGTTTTTCTTTTTTATTGATTTTTTTTATTTTGAGACTTTTCTCTCGCAGTTTGTGCACTTTGGTCTTCACACAAATAACTATCCACACACAGCTAACGAGTCTATTTTCAGAAGCCTAAGTCTGTGCCATGTACTTGTAGACTTTTGACGCGGTAGTGAATAGGCAAGCCAAAAATAAATACAAAAAAGTATGACTGCCACTTCAGAAAGTTGTTTTGTCCTGGTTCATGGTAATGCTGAATTATACTTTACAAACATGTATGAATTTGTACAGATCAGTGCACATGAATTCACTCATTCATAAATGTCAATTTACAAGACATAGGTTTTGTGGATAGTAAAATATGTTTATGACTGATGATCATTTGTCAGTAATATTAAAGTTATTCATACATTGTCCTTTCATCTCACGAGAGCCGTGAAGATATTTGAAATCATAGCTGCTCTCCTGCTTGTTTGCATTTTGCATGTAAAGTGAATTTATATGTATGGTTTACATCTGTGTTTCACCTGCAAAACAACCAAGACCTCCACCATTTTGATTGTATTTATTTGGGAGACATACTGTATTGTGTTTTGTAAGAAAACTTGCTGCTCCATAATAATGGCAAGCTTGTAAGCAGAATGCTTTGAATTTGCACGCTAGCCTACCCTGCACATATTTTTTTTCTCAGCCATTTCAGTTTGACAGACAAATGATAACATATAGAAATCTATTCTGTCTTTGAGATTTATAAACTAAGTGATGTCGCAACATAAAGTACAGTGGTCATATTTCAATAATAATCTGTGTAGTTGGGTGTGTTTCCATTGAGTTTTAAACAGCTGTAAGATAACTGTGGCTCTCTCAGAATCGATCCTGGCATGACACCACTGAACCTTTTCATTTTAACAGCATGTAGCCCCACCAGGCCTCTCTCCTCTCCTTTGAAAGTTTGATCGTACTTTTTTCAGATTTCTTCTCATCATGCTACTCATGTGACTTACTTAACTGCTCAAGGTCCATGATGCCGTGCTTAGATTGTTATCATCATTTATATTAAGGATTCCACCTTCCCTGGCGATTTTTGTGTTGTCATTAAAATGACAACATTTTTTCTTTGAGCTTTTTCATGCGCATTGTGCAAATACACAAGAAAAACAAATAAATGAATTAAAAATTGAAGTTTAAATATGATTCACTTCAAAGCCATTTCAGACTATATGAGACTACACCTCAATAGGCTGTCTATTTACTATCTCAAATGTACTCTATATGGAACAAATTTTTTTTTTCAAAATTGCAATCCAGCACTGTCAGGATTAATGGTGTCAAAAAAAAAAAACCTGCATTCACATCAGCTCTGTGTAACATGCCCAATTCAGGTGCATGAATATCAGCTAATGGGTTTTGCATCAAAGAAACATAGTCACAGAGATATACTTTAAACGGGAAATGTGTCACTTGCCAGGCTGGGCAGAAAAAGACATCTAGCTGGCAGGGCTGGGTATGTAGTTACCTCACTAAGCTAGCAAGTTGTTTACTGGTTTACAGTTTCGCCAAAAGGGTCCAACATGTTTTTAAAAATTCTGCATTTTCCTTCAAAGGTAAACAATATTCATTGCATTATTTCAGTAAAAATCATGCAACAGATTTGCCTGAAAATATTAAGTGCAAGCTAAGATTTACAAGCATGTCTAATAACTGGCTGTGTACAAACATTAATGCTGGTCTGTGTTTATTGGAGTATTAAATTCATTTTCCAATTTTAAACATTATCTGCCCTCCTGTGGTTTGTTAATCCAGTTGTCAGATATTTATTGAATCAGCAGTTTCCCTCCTCAAATATGAGGGGCAATATCTAATTGATGGTATATTATTTCTTTAGCAGCCTAATGGTAAAGAGCCAGAGGTCTGCAAGGAGAGGTTATTTAAACCATTACCTCATTGTGAGACTGGTTTTCTCATGTCACAGTACATTGGCAACAAAGATGTTTCATGTTGCTTGCTACCCTCAAGCTATAATTAGGTACAAATTACAGGATGAATTTATAATGGTAGGCAAGGAGTATATTGAAAGGTTTACTTCTTAAATTATTTAATGATTGAGTAATTAATGAATAACAATCTTTGGCGTTCATAACAGAGAGGGACAAATGCAGTAAAATATAGTTGCAGGGGTAAGACCATCTTTCATTAATAAACAAAAAAAAAATCCCAAATGCTAAGTCATTTCTTTTCCTCTACACCAGAGCCTTGGGGGGGGGGGGGGGGGGTTAAAATATTGTAATTAAGGACGTTCTAACAGCAGCCCTAGAGATGTGCATTAATTGTTGTAAAACTGCAGTGTATGGTCTTTTCTTAATGCCAATGCAGCAAAATGTGATAACTTCAGAGATAGATTTGAATGCTTTCAAATGTGCACATACATTTCTGTGCATGGGAAACTGATCATTGTAGTCTCCAAACCAGTGATCTGTTCTTTCCTGCATAGCACTTAATGATGGCAGATTTGGACAGAGAGATTATTGAACTATATTGTATTAATCAATAATCAATATATAAAGCAAGTATAATTATGCTGTTATAATCGCTGCTAACTGATTACCAAGACGGTTAAAAAGTACAAAGAGTACAAAGTACTGCTGGAATTAGGTTGGCTAGCAATAAGTTATCAAAATGACAAATTCCATGATTAGAAGCAGCTATTTAAATTAAAAGTATTAGACTTAAAACTGTATTTATGTTATGCTTTTCTTTCAGGGCTTTCAGATAATTGATAACCCTGCATGATTGGTAAGCCTATTGCCTATTCTTACACCTATTCCTCCACTTTTTATCCCTGCTCTCCCCAGTTTGAAATCACCATTTGTGCCTCAGTTTTACCTTGATGCCATCCATACCCACAGACAAGGACTACTGCAGCTTAAATGGATACACTCCTTGAATTCACTCATCTCCAAGCCAGTGATAGGTAAAATGTTGCTACATACTACGTGTTGCATAAATGATAACTAATAATGTTCAAATAAAATGCCAACATCTGAAAGGGAGCCATGGAATCAAGCAATCAGTGGTGTTGCGTATTCTGACAGAGCAGCTGTTCACAGTATTTTCCATTCTTTTCTTGTATAATTTGTAATTGCCAGTTGAGCCTCTTGAATCACCATAGTGCCACCTGCACCCAAGGAGCACTACAGCTGGAGTGTATGCGCTCCTCCAGCAAAGTCACTCTTGAGCCACTGACTTCAAACTGCCACAAAAACTATAATAGATCCAATGGCTATTCTGCACCCTACAGTCCACGTAGTACCACAGGAGTCAGTGGGAGAAGTTTATCTTTCATTGGTGACAACTCATAGCCTTTGGGGGCCTACCTGACTCAAATACAACCAAATCCACATGGGATGAGCCAGTTGTGTCCTGCCATTGTGGACTGCTGGTCATAGTCACCTGATGATGTATCCAAGAGCATTGCTTGCTCTGAAGCATCCTTTTGCAAGACAGATAAATACTGGGAGCTTATGTGATGGCTATATCTCTTTTTTCCCAGTTCCTTGGTAAGAAGTTTATAGTATCTGACATGCCTCTTAGTTGTGGTGAAAGGTATGATTTCTTCTTTGCTTAAAGGATGTTTTGTCATCTCACTTTTTCAGGGTCATCCTCTTGGGTGGGTGTTTGTTTCTAGTTTAAGGATAACAGTAGATGAATTCAACTCCTTAGAGCTGGTATTTATGTTGTTAGAGGGGGAACCTGGAGCTCCTCTCTTGTATCATTGTATTTATGTTGTGATGTCTTTTTTTCCATTGACTACATTTCCCAGACATTTATTTTGTGGTTACTTTTCTGAGTAATTATTCTGAGTCACTAGGCTCAGCTGCATCTTGTGAGGATGCAGATGAATATGCCCCATATGATCCTGCTGTTGCGCAGACAGACGTTTATGTTTACAGTTTAACAGCCTATGTGCTTGTATGCACATTCCATTGAATGTTTTAGTTATGAAAAATAAAGAAATAAATACATAAATAAATAAAAAATACAGCAGCCTATTGTGGAATATAAGACAACTTTATATAACTCAAAAACAACTCTCAAGAGGTTACAATAAATAAATGAATTAATAAGATGGACTGTGGGGATCTGTTAAAGCAGCTTTTCTGTGGCTTTTGCATGAATGCTGCCAACACAGCTGATGTAACTCCACTACCTGCACAATAAGTGAGTAGTCTTTCTTCCTATTTTATCCTCACCCACCTAAGGTAGCCTTTCAGGACCTTCATTTATGCCATCCAGTAATGTGTATTGTACATCACACGGAGGCTGAATGGGAATATAAACCTGCCCTCTCAGGTCAGGCACAAAATCTGAAAGAGTAAGAAATTTTTTTTTTTCTCTTTGTGGCAGTATGACAAGCAACTTATAAAAAGTCAATCCTGGAAGCCTGAAAGCTATGGTTTCCATTTACTAGCATTCCGGTGTCTGGGGGCTTTAAGATTATTATGCACAGACAATAAGAAAGGCATGCACATGAGAATTTTTTAATTCCCCAGTTGAATGACCCTTAACAACCGATAGGTCATTAGCTTGCTAAGTAATGCAGTCAATAAATTTTATAGTGGATACCTATTCTGACATTTTGTGCTAATTAAAATGGATTCTGTGTCTCTGTAAACAGAATGCTTTTAGCTAGCTCACATCTTCTCAACAAATGAAATGACACTGCATAAAAGAATATAAGTCTTACAGCCACTACACATACATGACAATGTCATGTTATTATTTCACATTAATTGTTGTTATTGTTAATTTATTAGTAAGCAAATACATTGTTTTATGATCTTGTCAAGTGAAAGATTTCACCATTGTACAAAAGTATGTCAATCAGAGACACTAAGATGGCCAGTATATTTTTGTTTTGTGTTTTTCTTTTTAGGTGACATGGTTTAATGCCACATCATTCCTGTAAGAATACTATGTAAAACATATTTAGGTTTTTTGTCTGGGCCTGTTTTGCCCCTGTTTTGTCTGCATAATGTATTGGAGCAGCAGGACAGAGTAATTACCTCAATCAGTCAAGGAGAGCATTAATCTCAGGTAAACCACGGGGAGTAAATGAAGCACAGAGACACCCCTCTGAGAATTATGAGTTTTGTTTGTTGCCTTCTTAGATTTAGTTTAAAAGCTTCCAAAGTGTTATCTACATAATTATTCCCTGGGGTCACAAACAGTGCTTTGAAAAGGAAACACGCTGCCAATTGCAGTCGGTCCATGATTTCATCGTACTATTATAGCAGTTTGCTAATTACTCCAATGCCAGCACAGTTTTCTTCTTCATTTACTTATCTTATATGCCACATATTTCATCACTGCACTGTAGAGTCAATGGATAAAAATTATTTCCTTAACAAAAGTTAAGTACCCTACTCTTTTGATGTCTATCTGTTTCTGCTTATTTGTAATGTGTACTTAACATGAGTAAGTAAATTGTCAAGATACACATAGAAAATGTCTGAATAACAAAAAATGGAAACTTTCTTTTTTTGAGTAACAAAAATGAATTAAAAAACTAAGGGAGACAAGCCTCAGGTAAATATTGATATCTGTCACCTCTCCAATGAAATTAAATATATAATTACATATTCAACTACAATTGTGTATAAACAGCTAATAATAATTATCAAATAACAAAGCCAGTATAAAAAGGAGACTTGTAGCCTGTGTGTCTAGTTAGAGGTTGAGAGCAACCCATGTAGTGGTAACCAGAAGCTGACAAAACTGCACCTGCCCCTTGAAGAATGAGGTCAATTGCACACTGACACATGGGCTGTCTACAAGATGCAAAAGGTTCAAATGTACTGAAACAAACTGTGAGATTTGTTTTCTTCTTTCGGTCTACATACTTAGAGTACTATAGTGTAACCATGCTACCGGAAGCAGTGAATCATGTATTTAAAGATCAGCGTCGCGCCATATACAATCGCCCTATGAGCAGCCACTTGACAGCAGGAATTTGTCAAATGCAATGCAAGCGCTGCTATCCATGCATTTCCATATCTCTTCCCAAATGTAGTTGTGATTAACCTAGGCTGCCTCAACACTGTGAATAGAAATTTTATATTTCTAATGTAAAATCATTGTCCAGCTTCACTCAACTTGATGCGCTCATACTTCTTTCAGAAATGTTAATTAATACAGAAAAATTGCTGTGGAAAATTAATGTGGAGGGTGAATGAAACTGAGATGTGAAATTCAGAGAAAGACATCTTGTGCAGCATTTGGCCTTTACCTTAATAACTCCCAGCTTTGGTTTTGGCTGAGCACTCTTAGAATTCATAAGAGAATTCACATCATTGTGCTCATGGCCTATATTTCTGCAATTTTTCACGATGGAAAAATCCTCTTGTAGATAAACAACAACCTCTTGGAGAAAAGGTGACAATCTGGGACTGCAGAATGCTGCTGTAAGGGCAGAAATGACCAGAGGTTTGATGTTTAACAACAGTAGCATGATGATATTGGGTGACATTGGGAGGACTATCTGTTTAAGTTTCAGCCAAGAATATATCAAATTTTGGTCAGTTTTGGCTGTGGGCATAAATCTCTAAACAATATGAACCGATTACAAAAGTACAAGCAAAAACAAATCATCCGGCACAGTATGAGAAAAGGGAATATGGTGAAAAAAGGTTGCTGGCAACTTCAATTGCGGTTTAAAAAATTGAGTGTACCGTATTGCTACAATACACAGTTCTCATTGCATGTACCTGTGAGCTCTGTATGCCATTGTGCCCCACAGCATACACTCAGGGAAGATGAAAGCAAAGCAGCTTCAGTTGCCATGCTGAATTATTGTTATGGAAGGTGTACTTGCCGTCTGATTTAAAAGGGAACAATTTCTAAACTCTGTGGATTACAAAGTGTGGCATTGACATTGTTCATATTGTGGAGTAGGTGGATTGTATTACATTATTTTTGCTCATAGTCTAAGAAAATAAGAAAATATTAAAAGGCATGCTGCAGTCTGCTTCCCTGGTGATGGACCCAACTCTGAAAAACTGAATGTTTTTCAAATCTTGATTTAAATTTTCCTTCAATTGCATTTTTTCCAAATTACTCAGTTATACTAGGCATTATAAACATATTTTCAAATGCATTTAAAGATACTTGTGCAATGTGACTTATATATGCCAGCTACAACTAAATGCAAAAGTTTCTGACACTGACACTATTTTTGTTGTTTTGGTTCTGTACTCCAGCACATTGGATTTGAAATTCCTACAATAATCACCTGATATGGATGTAAATACCCTCAAATTAAAGCTAATAAACATAAAATATTGTTTCACTGTCCCCAATACTTTTGCATTTAAATGTATGTTGAACTGTAATAGCACCCATCCTGGTGCTCATTGATTT
Source organism: Anguilla anguilla (assembly GCF_013347855.1). Classification (NCBI taxonomy): domain Eukaryota; kingdom Metazoa; phylum Chordata; class Actinopteri; order Anguilliformes; family Anguillidae; genus Anguilla; species Anguilla anguilla. The sequence goes on along the minus strand of NC_049203.1, from coordinate 45,070,773 downwards.
GACTCTAGCTTGAGTTTCCAAATGGAATCATTTTTATAGATGGTGCCAACAATTAAAATAGATTCTTAATCCTATGAATCACAATTATAATTCTTAAAAATAAAATGGTACCCTTGTTCAGATTACCAAGCAGTCCATAAACTGGCTATAACCGGTTCATTCAGTCTCTCCTGTCCTACTGCTCATCAGGTAGTTCTAGATTAATTTTAATTTAGAAAATGTGCACTCTGTTGTTGTGACTGTGGCAATGTAATAAACAGCAGTGTACTACACACCTCACTGAAGCATTTTCACAAGTTGAGAGACTGAGGTGTGTTGAGCGATCTCAGTTCTAAAGCAAGTCCTGAATGACAGCAGTTGAGCAGGGAAGGTTATTGATATATCACTACAGGCATCAGTACGTAGCTAGTGTTCAGACGTTTTGCCACAGTTGAGGCCTGGTTTGGCAACTGGTTTTCAAAAAACCAATCAAACTTTGTCAACTTGGCTGCCATTTCTCTGACAGCTTACTAGGCTAGCAGCAGCTCTGAGACATCTATAAATAAATTAGTTTAAAAAAAAAAAAAAACACCTGTGTTTGACTGTGCTGTTTGTGGTACTCTTAGTGTTAACAGATGTTCACGCTTGTGTTACAGTGCTAGCGTGTGAACCTGCTGATTTATCTTAATCTTGGGTTAAAGATAACCTTAATCCACATTCATTGTTTCTTAAAGTGAAAGCACTGCATCGTTTTCAAACTCCAAAAATGTAAGCAGCATGGGTGACGGTGTGTTGAGTGATCTCAGCTCTATAACGATTGAAACCTTTTGACCTTAAAAATAGCTTATGAATAACAAATTGGTTCCCCGATAGCCAAAAAGTATGGCCAGATCTGTGAAAATTCTGCCCCAGCAGTGTTGACTTAAGGCCAGAATTGGCACAGATCCGGCCTGGAGTTGCTGACTATCTGGGGTATTGTGATTTTTTTATTGTGATCCCCACATTATAGAAATTTTGTGGATTATGCATTTTTTCGTCAACTTGGTGTTAGCAGGCTATAGGCTTAGCTATTTGGGATTCATTTTGTTTCTGTGACCATCTGTTTACCTTGATCTAAGTTACCAATCACCTAACTTGCACAACCCAACAGTATTGTAAATAATGGACCCTTCCACAAACTGGTCCCAAGTTTTTTTTTAAGACACTGTTAAAGACATTTGCACAAATTGAAATGTGCCTGGGTTCAAGATTTAGGCTTATGTTAATCTATGTTAAAGTTATAACTTCTTGAAAGGGTCTATCAGCTCTTTGATTTGTTGTCTGCTAACAACAATCGGAATTGATGCATTACGTGTACTCATTACATTTGAAAAGGAAGCCCAACTGATATTTCAAAATTTCACCCTGTCGATGCATTATAGAACTGTCCCAGTCTGGACATACACACATAGATTAAGTAGATTAAGTTATAGATTATTTTATGGGACATGATAAAATATTGCCTATGATACTGAAAATCAATATAATACCAATCAATACAGCTTAATTGACAGTAAATATTTTGGTTAAGCTGGGGGAAGGCTAGGTTTCCTCATGTACCTTCTAGTGCACTACACATCGAAATGAGAACACCCATGACCTCAGTGGTCAAATACCATTAGGTTCTGACTTGGAACACCTCAAAGTTCAATGCCAGAATGCTGTTCTGGTATATTTCCAACCCTGGCTGTAGCTGTTAGCACATCACCTCTGCTTCCTGAAAATGACATGCACACACCAAGGCACGCGTTGTTTTAGAACTGACAATCTTTCTGGCTTTCAGTGCTATGAGCATTTTTTCATGCCATCTGGTGCAACATGCTGATAAACCATTAAATACAACTTGCTCACCTAATGTCCATACTACATTAAAACAAAGAAAGTGATAAATGAATGACCTTGAACTGCCAATTGCTAGAGTGCTGATAGACTTAAAAATGTATGTTGTAAGTTAGTGATTTCAATAGCACCTTTAAGAATGCTCATCTTTCAATTTTCGATGTTCTGTGAATTACAAATTCTAAGCTTCGGTGACAAGCCTTTTATGTTGCATGAAATCATTTTGTTCAGCTAACAAAGGAAACAAGAACAGCAACAATAGCTACAACAAAGATATTTATAGCAGTATATACAACTGTATGACACAAACAAAACAAAACAAAAAAACATATAATGTATTACACTAATGGGTAACAGCAAAACATTAACTCATGTGAATGGTACTTATGGAAATATAGCCCTGTGTGTGATGGTATAATTGTACGATAGGTTGCAAACCACTTAGCCGTTAGCAATTTGCTTTTTAAAATTACACAGAACTTTTTTATATTATTAAAAAATGGTTGGAAACTATTCTTTTTCACAAAACAAACCAAATGTCATAAATTATTTTGAAGGAATTAGGAAAAACGCCATCCATTTCTCCCATAGCCAGTCTATTTTTTTGATGTCCTAAAAATGGTTATGAAATCGAAGGGAATGATGGCAATTTCTGTGGACAATTAATTCAGCAAAGTAAACCTGACTGAGATGCAGCGCTGGATTAATCTGGAGAGTTTGACTGAATTACATATGTCCTTAAACAGTATAAGTGTGTTTAGTTGAAGCCGCCCCTTTATGTGTCTGTGTTTTTATACAGCGATATGGAAACCCAAAACAAAAGGTGGGAATAGAATGAGTTCTACAGGGACCTTCTCCCCTTTCCCAGCCTGCCCCAGTCTATGTCATGCCACCAGCATAGCAAGTGCCACTGCACGCTTATGTCTGCATTTGACCAGTTTCATAACTCACACTAGATCAGGTTGCCGGAGGTCTAGTTCTTTAATATGTCTGAGGTGCAGTAAGTGACATATAGAGGTAACATCGGGGTTTATTATCGATTAACCTATGGAGGTCCCTGTCAGATATTGCACCATTACTCTGATCCTTAAACAGCACAAGATATTTTTTTCTTATACCAGCTGAATGGGTTTATGGAGCAGAGGAATTAAGCGATCTTAGCAGCAGTGCACAGCCTGTTATGTGTGGCATATACTTTGTTGTACGTGTCAGGGTGAAGAGACCAAAGTCAGAGAGGATAGATTTTTACCAACCCCCACCCCCTCAACCCCCAAGGATACTAGATGGTTTATATCAAAATAAAAGCACTGGGGGAACTCTGTCCTCAAATGGCTGACGAAGCTGCACGACAGGGAAAATAAAAGCCACTGGTGATGTCTCCAGTCTCCAGTTCATGCCTAATTGACATCATTATTGCCTATTTTCTAATCAGACATCTAAGGTGATTTCACTGCTAACACTTCATTTTTTGTCTCAGCCACATTCGGGAATGTATTTTTTTTGGCTTTCACCCTTACAGAAGAAAAGACACACCCAGGGTTACATCGTAGAATAACGGTCACATGCACTGTACCCTATTACTGAGTATGGTCCCAATTTACCTCAAATGGCCCTAAAACCTTTGTAATCACTCTGTTACTCCAGAAGTACCGTTTGTACGGTGTAATTACTGTTAACAGACCATTGATGCATTGTACTCACAACTATGAAAACTATACAGTGCCATGGTTTCATTTTAGTGTTTTCTACTGTCAAAATGAAGTCCCAATAAACACAACCATAAGTGATTCCTGGGTAATTGCATATTGTTACCTCCCACAATCATGAATGAGACAATAGGATGAACTTCAGACATATTTAGTTCAATATTCAAATGCATATTAAGTTCAATATTAAAATGCAATTGGAGCTTTTACATTTGCACGTACACTTTAAGTAAGTGTATGTTGACTGAAGTGACACTGTACCTACCTATATAATTAAAGGGTGCTTCAACTGGTATTAGACCCAATTAACATAATGTAGGACATTCAAGGCATGAATATATTCTACCTCTATCTCATGCTATCTGTATACGTGATAATTACATGTAAAGGGTATATCCCTGTGGTACAATAATATACACCATTCTTAAGCCTGATGGGTTTCTTAAATTGCATTTGGAATTCTTGTATAAATGACATTTCAGGATCATGCATGCACTAATGGGATACAAAATTATGATGGATCTATAGTTTCTCTTCATACATTTATTCATATATGGTGATTTGAATATTGGAGTACTCTTCCGATTTAAGCTCACAAAAAAACTCCAAATGAAATAGAAGTAATTTATGAGATAATTATATTCAGGGGCTGGAAAATGTTTGAATTGAACCAAAGCATTTACTGATTTCTACAGTCCTTATTTGCCACACTCATTTGTGAATAATGTGAAGGTTTACTTTCATACCAAATATGCAAAAATACGCCATCATCGAGTATGAATAGACATTTCTAAGATGTAATTATACCATCAGTTAGCTGGTTTTCCCAAGTTAAGTTTTGCCTGCTCACAAATGCTGAAATATGTATTTTGAAATATGAAAGGTCTAAGCCACTTTTACAAAAAAATTTACATTAATCTAGCACATATCAGCACACAGTAAATCTGAATGAGTATCTTCCCTTCCCTATGTGACAAGCTTAGCCCATTGAGACACTAATACTCTACATTGTGTACAATAGGATACAGTAAAATAATATGTCACCATCAGAAAAATGTTGCCGATGTTCTAGCATCATGGCGAACGGGGGCATCAAACATTATACATGACTGAGCCACCTATGAACACTTACACTAACAGTATGTGAGACGCCCACATTCAAGAACAGTGAAAACCTCTTGAAAAGACACTCAATTTCATTGTGAGTGGTATGAATTGTAACAAAGCACATCACTACGAGCCACTATGCAAACAATGCCCAGGGTACGCCAACAATGCCAATATACCTACAGCTATTAGATTGCCCCCAATACAGATATGCTGAGCATTATTAGCAAAGGCTTGTTGTCTATTATGACCAATGTGAATATAACAACATTGAAAATATGACACAATGAAAATAGTTGAAATATTGTGAGCAGTAATATGTACATATTTGCCATGTTCACATATCCTTGTTAAACTTCATGCTTCCTCCTCTTTTGACCCACTTGCAAAATCCATGTTCACAAGGAGAGATTTTTATTTAGTCATTCTGATGAGTTGGCAAAAGTAGTAAAATCCTCCAAAAACCAAAGGAAAAAACGTGCATCGTGCCTAAAACACCCCCCCCCCCCCCCCCAACTGTGCCAATATTCATGATATGCCATGTGTTCTTGTGCCATATCACTTTACCAGGCCACTAAGTAATGTAATATTCCATGGACTATGAGCAAGTATGCCAGATCAAATTATTTTGTCTGTCTTTCAAAGGTGACTAAAAAACTAGATATCTGACATCCCCTCTCTTTGAAGAATAGGTGAATGCACCTGCTAAAAGCCTATTCTTCCATCACCATATAAAAATCACATGGTACAGCAATTAGGACAATGCTATAAGAAAACTACACATTTTAACATTTGAGATTCAGTTAAATGGTAACAAGAACAAAACTGTGGTTCTCCAACCGTCTTTAAAACATCTAATCCACGTCAGAGTTAAGTAGTCCCATTTTAACCTGTTGGCTAGTAAATATAGTGACACGTTGATTTATGGGTGTTTTTACACATGGTTTTTTCCAATTGAGCAGATTTACAATGTTTTACTTTTTCCTCCCATAAAGTAATCCTGCATACTGTTTGTATTTCCCACATGCAGAACTCTATAGCTCTATAGCTATATTGAATTTCATTTGCCAGGTTTCCACCCACTTCTGAATTTTGTTTAAATCTTGGATTACTTTAGTATATTCCAAATTATTTGCTGGGCCTCCCAGTTTTGTATCATCTGATTTGACTAATGTACTTTCACACATCCCTGTCAAAGTCATTGATATAAATGAGGAAGAGCAGTGGTCCCAGTACCGATCCTTGTGGGACTCCACTTCTGACCACTCCCTGCCCAGATAATATCCTTCCTACTACTAGTCTTGTGTTCTATCCTGTAGCCAGTTCCATAATACACTCTGAAATACCTCTTCTAATTCCTGCAGTGTTCATTTTGCTAACAAGTCTCATGTGGTAAACTTATCAAATGCTTTTTGGAAGTATATAATATCATAATCATTGTAATAGTCAAAACACTTTGTCAGGCATGACTTTTCCTTGCTAAACCATGATAGCTATCACTTAGGATGTTGTTATTTTCAAGAAATACTTCTGACTTCTCTCTAACGATACAGTGGCCTCCAGAATTATTGGCACCCTTGATAAATATGCACAAAAAAATGCTAAAAAAAAATTCTAAACTATAAAATAATAATTATTGACCTAAGCTTTATTTTCCAACATGTGTAAACTAGTGTGCTTGGTTAATGATTCATTGGAATCAACCAAAGTCTTAAATTTTTTTAATAAAAAAAAATATTTCCCCAAAAAACAGGTTCCACAATTATTGGCACCCCCTGGTTTAATGCTTTGTGAAAACACCCCTGGCAAAGATGACAGCCCTTTCCTATAATTTGTGATAAATTTAGAGAACACATTTGGAGGGATTTTTGACCATTGCTCCATGTAGAACTTTTCAGAATCATTGATGTCTTTGGGGACCCCCCCTCTTCAGTTCAGACCACGGGTTTTTGATGGAATTTAAGTCTGGAGACTGAGATGGCCATTGGAAAACATGGATGTTGATTTCACTTAAGCACTTCTATTTAGATTTTGATGTATGCTTGGAGTCATTGTCCTGCTGGACAATCTACCTATGACCAAGTCCTAGCTTCTTAGCAGAGACAGCCACCTTTTCTGCCAGAATTTCCTGGTACTTGGTACCGTTGAATTCATTGTGCCATTGATCTAAAATAGTGCCCCGGGACCACTGCCAGTAAAACATCTCCAAAATATCAATGACCCACCTCCATATTTGACCGTAGTTATGAGGTGCTTCTCCTCTATGCATTCCTCTTTTGCCGCCAAACATGTCGATGGTGTGTATGGCCAAAATGTTCAATTTTGGCAAGCTCCAGATTCTTGGTTTTGTTTATTGTGCTCAGTAAGGGCTGTCTTCGTGCCACCCTTCCAAAGAGTTAGTTGGTGTGGAGGTGCCATTTTATGTTTTTTTTAGACTTGTTGACTGCAAGAAACAAACCAATCTCTGCAATTCTTAAACAGTGATTCTTGGGTTATTAATGGCCTCCCTCACCATCTTCCTCACTGTCCGTGGGGACACCATGCACCATTGCTTCTTCTTCCTGGCAAATTTGCAACCATTCCATATGTTTTACACCTTTTTATTATTGCCCTTACGGTGTTAAGTGGTATGTTTAATCGTGTATGTCTTTTTTTGTACCCATTACCAGACTTGTGATGGTGAATTACCATCGGCCTCTTCAGAATTGACAGTTATTTGGCTTTTCCTATGCTGATGGATGACAAAGGGATTTTGTATGCTTGTTACCTCATTTTTATTCTCTAGTGAAACTGGAAGTGATGGAGTGACACAATATAGTTCCTTTAAACTGAGATGAACTAAATTAAGCAAAATTGTATTGCCAATTTCATTTTGTTTGATTTTACTTACAATAATTGTTAGGGGTGCCAATAATTATGGCACCTATGGTTTTCAGAAAAAATTAGATTACTTTATAAAAAAACATTGAAGCATGAGAGTAAATGTATTGAAATAAAAGTATATAATTTTGCCATATGTTTGAACATAACATATAATAAATGACACAGATAATAATCTATATGCAGCCTTCATTTTTATTAAGGGTGCCAATAATTCTGGAGCCCACTGTATATTCCAGTATTTTATGTGATGCAAGTTAAACTGACATGCCTGTAGTTTCCTGGACTTGTACAGTCCCCTTTCTTATATATTGGTATTATTTTACCTCGCTTCCAGTCCTCAGGCATTTCTCCACTTTCTAAAGACTGTCTAAAATACTTCCCAGTGGTTTAAAGATGATCACCTAACTCTTTGAATACGCTTGGGTATATGTCATCAGGACCCACTGCTTTATTTGTCTTTCGTTTATGTAATTTGTTCAGTACTTCTTTATCTCAATATCTGCTTGAAAATTTTGAAAACTGAATGTGCCTTCCAGCCTATTAGCAACTTCCTCTGTAGTCAAACTCTCAACAAAGTAACTATTTAAGGCATCAGCAATGTTTTTATTTTTATTAATCACTGCTCCTTCTTCAGTCCTGTGGTACCTTACATCCTCCTTTAGTTTCCTTTTCTTACTACAATGTTGATGCTTAGAATTACTTCTTGCATCATGGAAAATTTGCCTTTCAAAGAGCCTCTTTGCTTCCCGTATTTCCTTTTTAACCTTAGCACACTTATTACAATATTCAGCCTTATTACTTTCAGTGCTGTCGTGTTTATATATCTTATACAGCCCCCATATGCTTATACATATGCTTCTCCAACTTACTATTCCTTCCTTTTGGAAAAAAAATTGTATTGTGTCTCAAAAATAACTATTTTGAACCTGCCCCACTTTTCATTCACAGTCTTGCAGTCAGGAAGCTTCCTCCCAGTCAATATTACTTAAATTTGCATCTTGTTAAAATTGGCTCATATAAAATTTAAACTTCTGGCCACGAGGCCTTGTTATTTTGCCAAAATACATCAAATCTAACTGCAGAATGGTCGCTAATCCCAAGTGGCTTGATTACCTCTATTCTACAAATTCTTTTGGGATCATTGCATAGCACCAGATCCAGAATTGATTTCCCTCTTGTAGGCTGACATACTGTGCCAACAAAGGTCATTTATAACATCTAAAAATTCTTCCTCACTTTATCCTTGTCCCGTCATCAATTCCTAATTAATAGCAGGGTAATTTAAGTCACCCATAATAATAGTCTCACCTTCCTGACAAGCTTGCTTTATGTTTCCAAAGAGCATTGGATTTACACTACTGTCTGAAGATGATAACACATGCATACAGTAAGGCCTTTTTCATATCCCCCTATGAGATTAATCCAAGTATCCTCACTAAGCATGAGCTGGTCAATTTCTGGAATTTCCTGCACATTAATCTTTTTTTTTCATAGAAGGCTACACCTCCACCTCTCTTACTGGATTTATCCTTCTTAATGAGTCCTGGAAATTAATTTAATAGACAACAAATAAATCAATAAACTTCAGTATTAGGCAACAGATACTGTAATTGCAAGGTGTAATTACAATATTATAAAGGCACCAGGGTAAAGATACTGACAGATTATTTTTTTCCCAGATGAATGCTAAATAAATTATTTTCTAAAAAGCTTCTTTTTTTTTACTAAACGAATAGTTAGCTAATACAGGCTTACTCATATTCATGGCAATAGCCACCGCTACATTAGTACAAACTCTCTAGTACACTCTCAATTTTAATTTAATGGACCATTCCATGATGAATTTTCATTCTGCTCTGATTTTCACAACTCCAAATTAATATTCCATACCTTAGTTTGCACTTCCATTCCAGTTTTAAATAAAACACAGACTTGAGCAACAGCAGCCCCTGGAGGTTTTTGAATCTTAAAATGTACATTTTTTTTTGCTTTCAGCCTTTTCCATTAACCTGTTCATGGCTACATACTCTTCCACCCCCTTCTCATTCACACACACTCTCACACTCACGCTCACAAAATTAAAGAGTAGAAAATGGAAAGTAAATATAAGCGTCATTCAACCCTTCCCCTTCCCTAAATTGCGTGGAATAATTCTCTATGCTTCGGAGGCAGTTGGTCCATGGTCCATGGAAACAGTCATTTCTGCAACATGAAATTAACCATAGAATAGCACCTCTCTAAAATAAAACCAGAAACTTGCTGGTCCACTTTGAAAAATTAGTTGGGAGTGAGAAATGACTACCTACAGAACAGTTTCAGTACACTGCCACCCCTCGCCCTGTCCCTCTTGGGTTCTTCTGCGGCAATGGTTCCCAAAAATATTCTGGAGGACCTCTGTGTGTGCTGTTTTTGTTACAGCCAATTTCTTTGTCATTCGTTATCTTTGTCAAAACATATTCTACCATATTTTATCCCTTAAACATGTTTTAACACAGTACGGCTTCGGCTCTTGGTCATGTGCTCTGTCAGTGATCTCCTCATTTACCACAAATCAGTTAGTTTTAGGGATCCGTTGTTCGCACTTTCAACAATTAGAACTTCACTGTTTTCACATTCCAGTCTATACACAGCATTCAGTGTATAGAGCGTAAAAACCAATGACCATTCCTCAGTCTTCCCTTCCCACCCCTGACCACAGAAGATTCAGTTACCTCACCTACCTCTTCACCAAGGGAGCACAAGAAATGGATATTGTGACAAGGCATCCAGGTGGAACACAAAACACTTGGAAAAGCTAGAAAGTTTCCGAAAGCAAAATTTATAAGCTTAGACAGGGGTCCTTCCAGGCAAACCATTAACCTCTATCACTGAACTGTTTGCAAATAAGAATATTTATACCATTCTTATAGTTTGACTTATTTTGCAAAAAAAAAAAAATAATGAAAAATTGTTCCGAATTTTTACTCATCATTGCACCATTTCATTACAGGCACTGAGAGAAAATCCAGATTTTATTTATTAATATTTGCCAGATTCTCTTTTTCTGTATCAAAATGATAACATTTCAGATAGATGGCAAAAATCTTACCTGGGTGATGATTTTTATATTGCTTTCAACTTCCATGCACTCACAATTGTCATCTGACCATGTGAGCCCTTGTACAAGTGGCGACTGCAGCTCATTCAGAATTCAGACTATCCAGCAGACCGTGAAATGAGTTCATTTCATCATACGGGGAACAAAATGACAGACCGCAATAATGTCACACCCCATTGTGGTTATTTATACATCAGAAATGAGGAAACTGGTCATTTTCAAACTTTTTTTCTTTTTTTTTTTTTTTTTTTTGCCTGCGTTTATTCCTTCAGAAAGAGAAATATTCCTGCAAATGCATTATTTCCACTTCTGACATGTATTTTATTTAAAGACTTTCTGTCTAAATAGTTTTATACCATATAAGATACGCAGCATATACGCGTAGGGCTCTATTTTTTGAAATCACGTCGCAGTGCACAGGAGCTGTCAATGGCACGGCACATGGGCGCATTGGGTGTGGCTAGTGAATATTTGTATTTTTGGGACCAGAGGCAAGGAGCGCACTGTGCAAAATGCATGGCACACCTGGAAACAGGGCTGGGTTATACTGAATATATTATCAGTGAGTGTGGAGCAGCTGGATTTATTAATAGCCAAGCAAATGACCTCTTCTCATTAACGCATTGTGCTGGGTATACAGGCAATTTTGGCAGTCTATGACTGAAACGGAAGACGAGGATAATGGTATACTAATCAGATGTTTCTCACAAGCCGTTATTTTGTGGGAAGTGCAGAGTTGGACTGTCTTTTTTATTTATTTATTTATTTTTATTTTTAATTGAGTCTGAATGAATCTCATAAATAAAATAAATTTGTTTGCATTTGTTTGAATTTTCTCTGGCTAAATGAATCATCCATTATCATAACTTGACTGCTAGGCAAACAGCAAAGAAAAGCATTGCTATAGTTTCTAACACTTAAGCTTTATGTATTGATTTGTATTGAAACTCAGCAGGGCACTCAGCAGGGCATTAAGTTCATGCTGATTGGTATAGTTTGGCTTTTGAAAATGTATAAGTGTTGAGATGAGACTGAAATCAATTTCACTGCTATTTAGAGAAAAATAAGGTCTGAAAACTGAACACAGATTAACCAGCATTGATCTGGAAGAGTTCTGAATTTCAGAACATTGTTGATTCTCTTCATGTGGAATGCAGCATAACATATTAGGCAGTATTTGAAATACAGACATTTGGATACAAAGCATTGTTCTGCATTCTGTTAGTATTCCATTAATTTTTTTTTAATTATATATTTTGATAGAATTAAATAGTCTTTGCCCACTGTTCCATATTTCCCCAGTGGCCTCTGACATGCCAAAAACAAAACAAAACAAAACTGATTGAGCTACACCATGCATTCATTCCAAGCAAAGTGATGTTGCCACACTAATTATTATGAGTTATGGCCATCTGTTTATTAACTTGGATTTTTGATTGATTTTGTCGATTATTTAGCCAATATTTTGATACTCAACATCTTTAGGCTGTGCATCACACAGTAGATTATATGCATTTGTATCTTGAATTTTAAGTTAAATTGAAGAAAAAGTCAATGGGCAATGCACAAAGGCTGGCAAATAAATCCAATGAAATCATTCGCCAAGGACTGATCAAGAATATAAGTTAAATGTAAAAGTATTGTGACAGTGACAGAATTTTTGTATTGCCTCTACTCCAGCACATTGGATTTGAAATAAATCAATGAACATGCGGTTAAAGTGCCTCTGAGGTTATGCTGGTGTAGTCTTCTCTTTAAGGTAGTTTTTGACATATCTATGCCTACATCCTGGATACTGTTCTTGGTCTGTTCAACAGTTGTAAAGGGCTTTTTCATCACAATTGAAAGCATGTTTCGGTGGTCCACTACAGTGGTCTTCTGTGGTCATACAGGTTGTTTGCTACTGCTTAGCTCACCGGTGCATTCTTGCTTCCTAACAATGTATCAAACAGTTTATCTTGACACACTCGATGTTCTGGCCTTGTCTCTGATTGATTTATTCAGATTTTTCAGCCTCATGATGACCTGCTTTACTGGCATTGACACTTATTTGGTCCTCATGTAGAGACAGCAGCAACAGACTTCAAATGTTACTTCTTTTTGTTAGCCTTCTTGTGCATGTCCCAAACTACTGATGCAAAGACACACATATAGCCAAGAAGCAGCTAAGTAGGCAATTGTACATTTACCTTTGCTCACCTAAAATGCAAAACTGGGGGGACTATATATAAAAGGGCTGTAATTTCTATAATTCCTGTAATTCCTAAGTATAAAAGAGCTGTAATTCCAAAATCATCCAATATGGAGGTAAATACTCTCAAATGGAAGCAGTCTGCTTTACTGAATATAAAGCCAAAACAATGATTGTGTCACTGAGAATGAACAATATTGACTTATTGTGCTTGGTATAGAGAGAAAATCTGTTTTAGATTGATATGTATAGAAATTCCAGATAGCCAACGTCATGTGCGGCAATTATGGAAGACAAACTAATTAAAGGAATGTTCTCTTGATGCATGAATGGAGAAAACATTTTGTTCTGATTGGTGACTGTAGGAACCATCCTTAGTGCTGAGGTTTATGCTTCGAGTTTAACGCTCTCTGTGTTGCTGATAGACACTTGATTCTCATATCAGAAAGTTGTTCCAGTATGTCACTTTTAACTGTTTACTGCTTCCTTGACAAACTAATGTTCACTACTTTACTGAATACAAAGTTATTGCATGGCAGTGCTGATCATTTTCTTGCTAACATAGGTATGTTCAGATATATTTTCCTTTGTATGTCTCTTAATCAAAAATATGATGTGAATATAAAAGCTAGTAATAAGCTAAATGTTGTTCCAAGGCTGACTTGCCCCTCTTTGTAAAATAATTCTATAGAGTTATGAAACAGGGTGTTATTTCAAGAAATCTGTAATTTGTGAGATCTGTGAGATGCGATAGATTTCTCCAGCTCTTTTTGAGTGTCTTGCGTAGAAATTGCAATTGCAAGCCACAAGTGCACGTCACAAAGCATGTTCATCTAGGCAATCAGCAATTGGCTATTGTTCTCATCCCCCTGCTTCATTTTGGCCTTGTATCAAACTTTCTGCACAGTAGTACATTACAGTTTTAATTTCAATAACTTGCGGTACCAATAACTATGGTAGCTGGCAAGCTAGGTATGAAGACATCTGTCAATTATTTTAATCTCCATAGTTGCTAATATCATGTGTTAGTGGGCATTTCTAGGTTTCATAGGGTGGTGTTATATTAGTCATGTGGTGATCATCATAAACAACAGCCTTGTTCACTGACATTTAAATATTTCATCCAAACCAAGGGTTTGTTATTACACAAAAGAATACATCTACTTCTTTCAATTATTTTCAACAAAATCATTTTCTGAAATATTGTGGGGCTGGTCACCTGCTGGCATTTCTCCTTGCAGGACATAATAGCATAGTTTCTGTAGGTTGCTGTATGCAGCATTGTTTCTTTTTGGTTTTATTGTTTTTTTGTACACAGGAAGAATGTTAGAAACAGGAGACTTCATGTGGCACAGATCAGGTGGGGACTATTTACTCTATCCTGTGGCACAGCCTAGGAGGAAAATTAAGTCTCAAGTCTCAAGCCTGCAAAAAGACATTCCAATAAAAAACCATAAATGGTGCATTATAAGGGTAGACACATGCAAACATTATTTTTTTCTCATGTACAATATCAAATGGCACATGGGACATCATATCACCATTTTTGCCACAGCTCCCCATAGTCTATCTTGCATTGATTACCTGAGAAGAAGAGTTCAATGTGAAAGAAGTAGTAAGAACCTTACTTTTCAGTGTATATGGCAAATTCACATTCCATGATACATTTTTTGCATAGTCCTTGCCTGTCTAGCATTGGCTAGCATCCTAAGCACTGCGATGAATTTGAGTCATATTTGAATCCATTTATATCTGCAGTACTTTTACATGAGGACCATGTATGAAGGATTAATACATAGTACTTCATATGTGGGACTTTTATGTTTAATAATATTTAATAATAATTAAATAAGAAAACCCCTCTTGAAAATGGCAGGACACATTTCTATTAAAATTACATCATCCATATTCTGGTAGAGAGAGCCAAACATCTGTCAGTGTGGAATATCATGTAAATCCATACATTTTTATAATCATACTAATGATAAATTGGTAAATAAGCTTTATTTTTTTTAAAAATAGGTAAAAGGCTCTTTGGGTCTAAAAAGACAGTGAAATATTTATTACTAATAAAATTATGTTTATATGTTTATATGAGCCCAATATAAACCAAGTCTATCAGAGTTGATGTAACACTAAACATGGACTGTGTAGAATGTGATTCACACCATTACTAAACATTACACATTTTATTGTAATTTATTCAATAAATTATTTAAAAATACCATCATGAAACAAGTTCAATATGTATATTTGGTCATCTTGGAAAGACTTTTGCAAATAGCAAGGCATATTCCAGCTTCAGGAAATAAAGAAAATTATTGCTTTTTTAGGGTGGTTACTGTGTCACCAACGGGCTCATCTTGGGGGTTGTCAGAAGTAAAGGCTATATTAGATTGAAGAAGACAAAACTTCCAGTTCCCTATGATTTGCATCTTATAACTCCTAATCCCCACATGGAAATCAAACTCATTTTTCACTGTCATTTTTTTTCCCTGACACTGCAGTCACACTGCAGGAAGGTTCTCTCAGACACAGTCCTCGGCAACCATTCACACTGTAATTATCTGTGCTGGCGACACCCCAATGATTTATTGTCATCATTCTACCTAAGGATGAAATGTAAATCTGGATAATGGCTGTCATTTCAGGTTCACTGCAAGGAGTCTGTATACACAGATTCATTTTAAGATGTCCATTTCTTGGACTCAGGAAATTAAGCGGTGACTCATATTTCTACCCTATGGATGGGAAATCTTTAGGAAAAAGTCCAATCCAAGTGTAGGAGGTATTTCCCAGCTAATGGGTTAAGAAGCAGCAACATTAGTTTAATTAGCTCTGTGGCTGCACACAAAAGGATTAGTTTTAATACTTGGAAAAATGCATTGCTGGTATAACACATTCTCATATCTCAACATTTTTACTCGGTTGTTAATGGCAGGTAAAAACATAAAAATACTGCTATTTAGCAGCAAGAGCTTGTCATGCTGGTTTTTTCATTGTACCCCCGTGGCTTATGGGGAGACACAACAGCATGGGTATATTAATGCGGAATATGGTATCATCTATATTTTCTTTCATTTCCTGCCACTCTTCTTATTGTTGTGTTATGCTTTGTCATTTTTTATTATTTTGTTTCATGATTTGGTTCTGGGTAGCTTTATTGCTACAGTAATGATGAGGCCCATTTTCACCAAACAAGTAAATCCAGCTATGCTGATATGCAATCATGGCGAGGGCTAATTGTTATGCATTACATTTTAGGTATTAACCAGCATGTCTATTTATACAGGTCATTGTCGTAAGCAGTGTGAATACCACAATGACCACAGCTGAACAAATGCACAAACAAATGCAGCAATTCAAAACACGAACATTTCACGATGTCCGAAATATATTTCTAAAATTAAGAACCATTGTAATGTTTGTGGGAAAAACAGTAGTGCTTTATCTAAATATATGACAGAGGAAACATTAAACTGTATGGCAATAAAGCATCTATATCTGTGAAAGGGAAGGCTGTGAACTATTCCCTCGTGCTGTGTACAATCAATTATATTTACCAATATGACATTTTTAGGATGTCCTTGTCTTCCCCTGTATGAAATACAATAGTAATAAATAATCACATAACCAGTATGACATTACATACTACACAGCTGGGACAGAACAGTTTGGAATTGTTGTACATGCAAGAAATCTAAGAAGGCTACAATAGCTGCAATTAATAAAAAATAAAAAAAATCTTGGAAAATCTTTCATCGCTTTTAAATGTATTGTTGGTCTGGAAGTTTAGAAAGAAACCAGACACAACAACCATTCCTAAATGATGGAAAACAAAAAATAAAACTAGGTTTCCAAGCTTTTGACCTTTCCAGAGCCTCTGTTGTCAGGTCTTTCTGATTGCAGTGGAAACAGAGACTCATGCCCACTGCAGAACAATAGGCTTGACAATGACAACTGACTTACCCCAAGGCACAAACGGTGTCACACATGTTTGCAATATGTTCAGAAGAACCTTCTAGAACATTCCTTTTTATAGTTTAGCTGATGTCTCTAAATCAGACACGGTGACTGTATGCAGTTGTTAACCATCTGATTGGAACTTCATTATTATGTATTATTGCTGGTATAAGTGTGTTTTGCCTGTTTACATTTACCAGGTTCATGTTAACATGAAATTATCCTTAAAGAATGGAAAACAACATGTGACTAGAGTGGTTAATATTTAAAAATCTCCAAATCCCAATCACACGGATTTAAAAGCATTTGGGTCTAATTATTATTACTCAGATTCATCACACAAATTATATTTTATTAGCATTTCATTTTTCAAGGAAGTTAATGCAAGCATGTCAGTGAATTAATCAAACTGAGATAATTACTTTCTGCTTAGATTTCAAATATGTGTTGTCTTCTTACATTAGCTCCTCATTTGTGCTTAAGTTGAACTTAATGTTAATTGTTTTATACCATTCAGCTTTCAGGGGATTTGGATATAACAGAACTCCAAGGACTTAAAATATTCATGAACAAACTGAATTAAGTGTGTGCCTAGACCTCCATGCAAAAATAAATATTGTGTTAAAAGATGGTGTATACACACTGTGCAGAATAAGCTTCCCTCTCTGTGCAGAATAACATATATACATTTTTAATATTTATTTAAATTAAGAAAAACCCACTCCAGTCAAACAATGCATTAAATTCTTCATTTTTATTGTGGTCTTCTGTATGTTGGAGGCTTGGTTAAGTAAGTACTCTCATACCATTTGAGTTTTGGAGTGAGAATTATTTTCGACAGCAGAACTTAATTTTGGTCTGATATTAACCTCTCTTTATGGAATCTCAAGGAAAAAAAGTCAATTAATCCACATTTATAGTTCCATCAATACTTGAGCAAAGCTATTACTCCTCACAATCCTAGCTCTTTTTCTCACTCTTTCTGGTAAATTTTGATGGTGACAGGGCTTTTTTTTCCAATAGCATTTATGGAACGGCTCGCCCTATCGTGTGCAGGGATCGCAAACTCTTCTCATAATTTACATCCAGATTCAATCTCTTTTGGTTTCCTCAGAGTTTAATAAAATGCTCTTCTCTGCTGTGTACAGATTTTATCTCTGGCAATGCTGCCACTTTTAGGTTTTTACATGTCAGCTTGGAGTGGGTTGAAATATGACACTGCAAAGCTGCCACAATCCTACTATCTTCCACCTACTTATAGGGGGCCTGCGGGCTTATTTTTATTTTTCTTCCTCTCTTCCTCACATTTCTAGATGCCTCTAAAATCCTGCCTTCATCAGCTAATTTGGTCTGGATCAACAGAAGTCCTGATCACTGTTGATGCCCCGCCTGTTTTTTTTTTTTTTGTATGTTTGTTTGCCTCGACTGTTTGTGCTCCGATTGCAGATATATTGGTTTATTTTCAGGTTACTTAATTCAACTATGTTCCAACCTAGAATGACCATAGCGATATCCTCCAATTATTAATATCTACAAAATTGTGTAATTCATTAACCTTTGATATTGAAATAGGATATAGAAGGGCAGTTTTGCTACTGTGATTGACATGGTTTTATACCCTCCCTTTGCCTTTCCCTCTCACTAATATATATGATTTGAATCCACAAACATAGGATTTGTGCAACTGATCAAATTCATTAAGCTTCAAACACCTTTGTATCTTGGGACCTAGCTGCAGAACATTAGCCTTTCAAAACCTGGAGCCTCATTTATAAACATGGTCTTATGATCAAATATCCTAGTGGCTAGTGGATTACACAGAAGCCCATGACTAAGTATTTATTTATAAAATCAAAATCTGACTTTGACGTGAATACTATCATATCCCTATGTAAAATTTATACTAGATGAAAGTTAATTACCTGCTGGATTTGTGGAGGTGCTGCACATTTGAGGGCTGTACGTAATACATTAAGTGGCATGTGTTTGCCCTTTTACATTTAGCAGATAATTTTAGGCCAGCAGAATGCAAGAAATGTTGAAATGTAAACTAATTTCTAGGACAATGGTTGCTATTGGTTGTATTCACAAGACAGTGTAAAGCAAGTATAATGCAAGCTTACATAACGGTACCTTTCAGGTAAACAGTGGCTGCAACTTAACAGTCTTATCCAGCCTTCTCCTGATCTATAGAGCATGGATGGGTGAATGAGACATGGCAGAAAGCTCTCCTTATCAGTCAATAGTCACTTCAGGACTGAAAGAATGAGGGAAGGGAATGAGAGAGGGAGGGAGGACACCACTTGGAATGGAGCATTCATTTTGTTGTCGCAGATGCATATTTATGTCAGAGATAGAGGTGTCAATCATACTACACTTTGCCTTGCCCAAGTCAGCCATACCTATTTCAAAGGCATTAATCCATTTGAGCTCACGTCAGGATTTAGAGACTAATTTGGGAGAAACATCATTATTGGTTTCTTTTTTCGTTTCGTAGTCTTTCTCCTCACCATGGAAACCACTCTGAGAAACCTTGCCATTACTCCTCTCCATTACTCCTCTCCATACTAAATGGAAACCACTCCTTTCACACAAATATCTGACTGCTACCTGAATTTGTCAGAGTTCAACATTACTGCCATCTTGGTTAAAAAACGATGTCCAGGTGCTTCACCCAAATACATCTGTCTACCCAACTTTATTTTTTTTTTATTTGTTGAAGGTCAGTGGTAAAGGGAAAGAATATCAACAAATAAGACAGGTGCTTATATTGGCCAAGTAATTTTGCCAAATCTCCAATTTCATCCTCAGCAGGCTTTCCAATACTAGCTGTGACCCTTTCGATCCTTTGATGACGGTTCTTTTATTGGGAAGTAATTTGCTCATATTTTGCAAAAGTATTTATTGATAATGTTTTATGAATACACAGCAGGTAAGTTTTTATTACCGGTCCTTGTGAGATTGATCTGTCAATGAGGTAATGAAGCAACACACTTTTCTCTGGAATTGGTTGTTTGTTGTGAGAGCAGCCATATGGTAAAAAAACAATAATAAATTAATTTTCTCTCAGAAAAGAGGCAAGGATTTGCTTCTGAATATTCTCTCTTGATCCTCTTCTCTTGCGACCAGATTTTTGTTTTTTTTTTCAAAAGCAAGAAGATGATGAAGGAACATCAAAAGAAAATATCAGACACTGGAGTCAGATCAAAGAAGGTCCAAGACAACATCCTGCTCGGCACACAATGCACATCAAGGTATGAGATCTGCTGTCTGTGAAGACACCAAAGAGGTTGACGTTGTTGTGCCTTGAAATATTAAAATGTCTCCCGAGACTAAAAAATTCAATGCCGAGAAATATGAGCGGACCTGAGGACAAATTCATTTTCGTTGACTGTCTCTGCTCCTGTGCCTATACTGACAGAACACTCACTAAATAATACTGCCAGTCAAAGCATCCACATGGGAAAGCCATGCAAATTTGAAGAATTATCCATATTTATCTGGTTTTTTTTTTTTTTTTTTTTTTTAAAGCAAGAAAGGAAACATAGTCAATTAAAGAGGCAGGGAAATGGTTTTTAGCTGAGGCATGTGAGAAGGAAGCTGCAGATGGAACAGTTTGACAGTTTGTGCTGAAAATTGCTTCAAGCCGACTTGTTGCTAAGTGATGCAGCCTCTTAACAATCAAGAGTCAAGGATTACTACTGTAATGCCATATAATTCCTTTAAAGTAGTCTGCTTCTGGTGCAGCACATGTAAGTTTTTACATTTTTTCTTGTATTGTTTGTTTTATTGTTTAACTCTCTGTGGTTAAATGTGAAAAATATAATGGGAGATGTACTTCTTTTTTAGCCTATGTGGTCATACAGTATTCTGTCATTTTTCCAACAATATAGGGAACCTCCTGCAAAAGCCTGCAAGTCAGACTTTCCTTTCAGCAGGATCTAAGAGCACATATAGCTCCAACTACATCAACAACCAGATGGGACATTGGTGGAAACATATTGACACAAGTCCTCGCATCTGTTCTAAAGGCTGACAAGTGTGGAAACACATGACACTGTAAGCAGGCTCCTTGTGCTTACAGTGTCATGTGTTTCCACACTTGTCTGCTTGTACTACACTATAGAGTGGAATGTTGTCTGTGACCAGACAAAGAGTTTATTGACAATATTATTTCTGATTTTAGAGATGTCTTACATTTCTTCCACACTGCCCCTGTAATGCACATGAACAAGGTTGTTACCGTAATTCAGCAACATGTTGCTTAGTCTGGTTTTGCAATAGAATATATTGTGTTTGCTTGTGGATTTTTTCATAGCTGTGACACAGTCAATGTCATAGATTGTTTGCTAAAATGGCACAACAGAATGCCAAACAGTGAGTGCGCCATTGAAAACACATCACATTGCAAATATTTTTGAAAGACAGGGACTACTTTCTGATACTGTACATGTCAGCTGAGAGCCAATGAGCCTATGAAGACAAACGTCGTCACGACGATAAGGAACATTGGCTTCCTTTTGTTTTCTGCTGTTAAAAGGTACCAAGGTCAGCCTGTCACATTACTCTGTGCTCCAGGCTGTCTCTGTCAGCCTCTGATGCCTCTTACAGCAAAGCTACCGTTAAAGAACTTGATCAGTTTCAGAATTTTCAGAAACAGCTCAGTAAATGGCGCCCCAGAGTGATGATGTCGAACATGACATGACTAACCAAGCAGTTTCGGAAAAGAGTTTTAAATACAGTGCTTTTGGACAAAAGGACATCCCTCCCACACCACTGGGACCAGGTGTACCGACTGTCTGTCTGCAAAAACGACATAATAGCGTATATATCCCTGGTGTTCCCTTGACCTTTTGGGTAAAGGAAATTTGCATAGATCTGGCCTGCATGTTCACTGTCGTTGAGCTAACCCTGACCTTTACTATCGTTAACACCCAACAGCTCTGAGTTTATGAAACTTTAACAGACTGTGGAAAAGACTAAATTGGCACAATTTACAAAAAAACACTCCTTATAGCTTGGAAAAGCAATTTGTTGTGTGTATACACCACTGCTCAGTGTTAAGACCATACGAACAAAGGGAAAAACACTCTGAACCTTCTGACAATAATTCTGGAAATCCCATCCCTCATGAAACAATATATTGCTGTGGATTCTAGGATTTCCTGACTGTCCCCTTATGCCATGTATTAACTGTAATATCATGAGACACCATGTGCCACAATGTTTGCTGTGATAAAGTGGTTATGGGTACTATATTATACAAGCTCACTCAATGTCGGCAGGATTTCGGCTGATATTGAAATTTCTCAGGTTTCACATTTCATTAACTTGTCAAATAAATCCGTAAGTGCATGCATAAATGGAAACGTACATAAATGCTTCCGTAAATGCATTTCTGAAGAGTGAGTTACAGTTGGGTGTCTGTTGATCTGTCCACAAATCATATTAGTTAAGAATTAGGTGTGACAGTTCCACTTGCCTCTGTGGCAAAAAATCAAGATGGACAGGTGCCATAGGTTGACTAACTAATTGCATTGCTTCAATCAGGCTGCCTCATCTCCTTTGGGGCCAGTAACTGTAGCCTTGATGGCTGTCTTATTAATCTAGCACTGACATTTGCCAGTGATCTTGATGGGTTGAAACATGAGTTACAGGCATGAGTCGGACAGGGTGCAGATGGACACAGCCAGTACAAGGTTGACTCCAGCACCAGGGTTTTCATTTTGAATACTGGCGTGTCACATTGTAGAGCATCATATCCTACTGAAAGGCCATCTGGTGCTAATTGCCCTGACTGGCATATGCTCGCCCGTTATTCTGTCTTATGTCCTTGAGGTCTCGGGGGATGAGGGGGGAGGGACAGCAGCTTTTGAGCATGCCCCACACTGGTACCATCATTGCACATAAGGAAGTGGCCATTATCACCTCTAATGATGCATGACTCCTCCCCCTGTGATCCATTCAGTCAGGCCAATACATGAACCTTGGAAAGCCCCCCCCCCCCCCCCCCCTTCATCCTTTGCCCTTACATCACAGGCCTCTACACCTCAGGCTTAGATGAGCGCTCAACACACCGCGCCGCTTTGAAGAGGTGCGCTACTGTCTGATCATCCCCGCAGAGCCGCTCGAGAAAACAGTGCGAGAGTCCTTCAGCCTTCCAGGGCTCGGCTATCTCTCGAAGGTGAGAGGGGGATGAGGAAATAACGGTCTTTGATGGCTGGGATGAAGTGAGAGTGTTGCAGCTTGTTCTTCAGGGCACCTCACAGCCGTGCGATCTGCATCCGGTCTTCACCTCAGCTGCATCCCCAGGGCTGACAGGGATCCGCAGGTGCTTAGCAAGTCCATCCATCTGCACATCTGAGGTGGTGCGTGCCTGTTTCCTGATGCCAGCATCAAGGGTCCCTTGGCTTACTGATGTTATCTTGAGCAGGCATATGATCCACTGTGCGTGCCAGAAATCCCCAGCCCACATCAATTTTAGACGCGCCTCATGTTAACAAGTTTCCTGACACAGTGCCATTTCAGAATGATAGAGATCCATCAGGAATTTATTTCATTCCCCGTTGCTTTGTGTAATGCAATGTGGTATAGTTAAACATGAAAGGAAACTCATTTTTCATTAAGAAATGCTAGGATGGCGTGGCATATGGACGTAATGTTAATGATAAAAATGTTAGTGTATACAGTTCATTGACTACAATGGAAGTATGTCAATACTAGAATTTGAAAATTACTAGTATGAAAGTATGAAAATACTCCAAAAATTAATTAGAAAACATACAAAACAAACAAAATATACCATACACTGTTATATTTTCATTCTTTATAGCATAAACAGATTTTATAATATAGGTGATATTATCAGATCATATTGAAGAGCTTCAAAAGAATAATCAATTGATGTTTTTGCTCTGAACATAAACTGCGCATAATATGTATAGCTTGCAACAAGAAACAAACTGCGATATTAAACCAAGATATAAAACAAAGATGCTCAAAAGCATATGTGCTAATTAGGGTCGCCATGTTGTTTCCATTTGTTTTCTCACATGCACATCAGTTCTCTGCCTAGAAGAGTTTAACAACCCTTTTGTCAAGCCAATCGTGTCAAACAATTGTTCCAACTGCTCCACCTAAATCATCCATGTTAATAAAGTAATTATCACTAATTAAGCAAAGATGTTGATTGACACCAATGTTGACAAGAGCAACTGCATGTTAAATTCAGCCCAATTATTTAGGACTGCGGATGTGTGGCAGTATTTTGAAATGCAGTAGAGAGAATATTACTTTTGTTTGAAACAGTGGGAAATAATCACATTAAAATGAGAGCAGTGAGTGCAGTTATATAACATTTAACTTTCACAGAAAAAGTTAAATAAAAATATGATCATAGTTTACAGGATCAAGCTCAAGATACTTTATTGCCACATCAGTAAAAACTGAGAGGGGTTTGTTGCAGTGCAGCTCAAAAAGGCCAGACCAAAAAAAGTCACATAATTCACATACAATATGCACCATCTCATAATACATTATTGTCAAAAATCAATGTAGTGCACGTATTATCCCAAAATAAAAATAAATACAATTAAATGATACAATTAATAATATTATTAATTAACAATAATAAAAATATTAATTAACAATAACAATAATAAAATGTATGGTGTGTCTGTCTAGTTATTTGTTCCTAAAACTGCCTTTGCTGAGTTTAGAAACTGTATGGCCAGAGGATAAGTGCTGTTTAATGAATGGGAGGTATGGCACTGAATGTTCCTCTCCTATTTGAAGGAAGTAGCTTAAAGAGATAGCTTGCAGGGTGAGAGGTGTCTGTAAGAATTTTATAAGCCTTTTGAAGCAATCTGCTGTGATGGATAGATGCCACCAAGGAGGGATCCTGTCCATGATTTTAGCAGCTGTGCGCACCGCACTTTCAAGCTACTTCCTTTCATACACTGTTGTGTAACTGTACCAAATGGAGTAAGAAAAAGTCACAAGTGACAGCCCTATAAAAGTGTAACATTTCCTCTTTGGATACCCTAAACTTCCACAGCTGTCTCAAAAAAGAAAAGAAAAAACCTTAAATGTGATTTTAACATAATTGAGTTGGTGCTGTCCTCCCATTTCTAGGAATTGCACATTATAGTACCTAAAAACCTAAAGGAGTTCACCCTTTTCACAGTTTGTCTCTTATTAACAAATAGTGACAGTTCACCTTTCTTCCTTATAAAATCTACTGCCATTTCTTTAATTTCCATACTACTGAGGTTCAGATTGTTTAATGAGCACCACATCACGAGTGCTTCAACTTTACTTCTGTAAGATGATTCGTCCCCAGTAGTAATCAAACATACTGCAGTTTTGTCATCTGTGAACTTTCACAGATTTTCAGTGTCCGAGTGAGGCACACAGTCATTTGTGTACAGTGAGTACTGCCGTGGTGACATCACAGCCCTGAGACACTCCAGTACATAGGAACCTGGGTTTTGAGAGCACATTATTGACTTTTACAATTTGTTTCCTATTGGTTAAAAAGTCTAAAATCCAAAGGCAAAGGGACTGCTCAATACCAAGTCCCCTCATCTTATCATAAAGTCTTGCAGGTAAGATAGCATTAATGGCAGAGCTGCAAGCTATAAATAGCGCATGGACATAGGTGTGTGTGTGGGGCCCTGAGGTGCTGCATCATTGAATGTAAGCAGAGATACAGCATCCTCCACAGCTCTATTGGCCTGATGGGCAAATTAATTTGAGTCTAAATTAGTGCTGGGTAAATGATTACTCACCAGCCTTTCAAAGATCTTCAGAAGAATAGAGGTGAGTGCTACTGGCCTGTAGTCATTAAGACAGTTTACACTAGGTGTCTTGACAAGAGGGACAATGGTAGCAGATTTAAAACACGCTGGCACTTTACATTGAATTAAAATCCTGTTAAAAGTTTCTGTAATCATGGGCAAGTTCATCAGCACAATATTTGAAGGTGAACCCAGAAACCTGATCTGGTCCTGCAGCCTTTCTAAAGTTCCCTTTCATGAGCAGAGTTTTTACTTCGTTCTGTTTATTGGCAAAAGGAGAAATTATAAGATCTGAAATTAGTTTATACAGTTTAGGCTTATAATCAGTGTTCAGTTGAAAGCTCGTGGACAGCGTAGAGAACAGCAATCTCAGTTATATATATGCATTTGAGGTTAATTAAGCCGTTCAGTTTTGTGGATTCTGATGTTATGACTTCCAAACCATTGGATTGTGCCAATCAGCAGTCTTACCATGTTAAGTGATTTATGACAGCTGTTTCTTCAAACCCTTATCCCTCAACAATGCCTTGAGCTCTGTCAGGGCATTGAGGTTCAGTGTGATATCTGCCTCCATTTATACAAATCTGGGATAAAATCTGATGTACTTTAAATGGCAACCTGCATACCGAGTGCCCCATCTGAGAGTCCAATTGAGAGAGAAGAGCATTGCTCTCTAATCCTTATCTAATTACCCTGAGTGTGGCACATTTTCTGTCTTGGATAATGTGTGAAAACCTTCTTGACAATGGTCACAAGTTTGTCAAATTTGTAGAAATTACTTTACAAAAGAGTACACACTAGTATTGCTAGTTAACTACTAGTCACTAGTTAAATGCACTGAATTTTCTAACAAGTTTTAAAGGATGTCTTTTATGCTTCAAATGCAGTTACATTTTTAAATGCAAGTCCTCCAAGATTTGCAACTGACGAGAAATTCATGGCACTAAGGTACAGTGGATCAGCAAGGAAAGCCTCATAATCAGTTGTGATGGACTGTCTGTGTTATTAAATAGAAGTTGTAAAACATAATTGTCTGCCACATCTGTTGGTGTATCTGTGACTACAGATATGCTATCAGTGGTTTTGATCAGTTATTTAATTTTGATTTTATGCAAAGCAGCGGCCTGCGGCAGATAGACTACTTCTGTCAAGGCTGTCTATCTGATGGAATTATCCCACCATATTCTTGTTTAAAATTGTACTTAGATTGGGATTGTACGATTGAATATTTGCACTTAAAAAACACTGGTTAAATCTTGAATGACATCCAGCCACCATTCATGGTCTTTTCCCTGCTGATAAGTGATTCCTCCTCAGTGTTGATCTCAGACCTTAACTGATATTTGTTTGATTTTTATTATTGAATTATAGTTATCTTCTAAGCACGATTTATTGTTATATAGCAAGTTCTGAAAAATACATTTAATCTGCCTGTGTGCAGTGTACCAGGCAGATAATGCTGCACTAGTTCACTCAAAGACATGTTTTGTTAAAAAAAACTTCTCTCACTCTCCCTGTATTAGGTCAGCTAATTGTTTCACTAATCACATTTAGCCACTGAATAGTTTTATTAGTCAATTGACAGTGGAATTTCAGTATTTACAGCGACTCCTGGATAACGATTCATATTTAAATGCATGTGGGTCATGTAATGAAGACAAACTTTGCCCAAAGTTTTTATTTACATTTATAGGAAAGGCATAGATTTGTAAATAATTAATATCCCAAGTAGCAATTAATGACCGTAAAACTTTGTCCTTAGAAATAACATGTCCAAGGGAAAGTAGTGGGTATTTTTTTGGGGGGTAGGGAAGTATAGGATAGGTAGGAGAAGATGTGGAGAAAGGGAATCAGGGTGCAGAAGTGGGGTAGAGGTATTTCCTAAACAGAGGGGTCTTCAGGTTACACCAAAAAGTAGAGAGGGACTCTACTGTGGGCAGATCGTTCCACTGCCGGGGAGCTAGTAGGGTGAAGAGTCTAGGCTGGGAGGAGAGCAGCGATAACCAGGTCGTCACAGGAAAGGGACAGCTTGGCACCCAGTGGCATTAGAGCATCCAGCAGAAATTGGGGGTGTAGGACTGGACCATGGCCAAGGTATGGGGGCACAGTTTCTTTATCAGCTTCATATGCCAGTAGCAGAGTTTTGAATTGTTGCAGGCAGCCACTAGGATTCAAGAACGGGGAGGGGGGGGTGTGACACGAAAATTTTGGACGGTTGAAAACCTGGCAGGCTGCGACATTCTGGATGAGCTGATGGTGCTGGAGAGAGTGCTGCAGAAGCCTGGCCAGGAGGGAGTTACAGCAGTCCAGTCAAGAGATGACCACATCTTGGGCCAGGAGCTGGGCAGCACCCCGAGTGAGGAATGGTCTGATTTGGAAGATGTTGTATAGTGCAACCTGAAGGATCCCATGGTGGCAGAAATGTGGGCTAGAAATACAGTTGACTGTCTTGAGGCACACCGAGATTCCGGCCGATCTAGACAGGAGTCACTATGGTGCTGTTGATGGAGATGGAGAGGTCCTGCAGAGGGCAGGATTTTCCAGAGAAAAACACTAATGAGGGAAAAGTGGGGAAAATTTAGAATCCTGCATTTTCTGAAACAGACAATTACTTTCCCATATACTGTGAAGAACTGCAATTCCCAGTCGTGCCATATTTTCTTGCATATGTACAGTGTGTCCTGATTTATATCTTTCATAATATGTTTGTGTTTGCGTAATATTTATTTTAGAAGTAATACTTCATTTCACTTATATATTTGTGTACTTTGTATCGCATTATGTAATGGTATGAAATGTTATAACTGGGCAAAAAACAAATTGGTTTTGACTTGTAATTCAGTACAAAGAGAAGGATTGTAATGAGAATTTGCTCATGCGTTAAAGCTCCAAAAAGCTTTTAATGCCATTCACATAGGCTTATTACAAACCACCTGATACAGACTGACATGACCTATACATTGGTCTTTTGCAGAGGCTGAGCACATCAGTTAGGTTCACTTGCACAGTTCATTACATCTTTGATAAGCTACGGTCTACTGGCATTCTGTTTACTCAGCTAAATTAGTTGTAGATTACAACAAGTTTACCAAGTGGCTGTTGAAAGGCTATACTTTAAAAGACTAGAGAAGTGAAAAACGCTTGTGATATCTAAAATGAGCAATCATTTCTCCATATATTGCAAAGAATTGCAATATATTGATAATATATTTTATTTAAATTGTGCAGCATGTATACAAAATGGTAAGAGGGCACACAAGTTTGGTGTGTGCTATGTATTGAAGTAAACATTTTATATATGCCAATAACCTCAGATTGAGGACAGCATCACACGTTTCACTTCTTACAAAACACTGCAAAGAAACACGTCTCCAAAATCAAGGCGTTACAGTAGGTAGAAAACAATGCCATGATTGCCTTTTACTCAAAACAAACATTTGTGGCCTGGGCCTGGCTCAGGATGAAAATATTCCTGAGAAATGAACATAACATATGCCTCAGTATAAAGCTTTTAAATTCACGTAGCAAGATGGGAGCAACAATCAGAACAAAACGGAATATATTTTATACAATCGGTTAGCCTTCAGAGCCCTTCATAAAAGGAACAGTACATCTTAATGCACAAGCAGGGTACCCTGGGAATCACTGCAAGCATTGATTTTCTCTATTTGAGGATAAGTTTGGAAGGTGGGCTTGCTGCTACATGCACTATAGGGATCATGTCCGTGCCTTAATCATCCTCATATGAAATATTCAATACACATAAGTAAGATCATATGCACAACAGCAGGCTTTGTTGCCTTCCCTTCAACCATACAGTATATTGCCATTTCAGTACAATCCCTTCAGCACAGCATTTTCAAAAATGGCACAATAATTTAATTAAAATATGTTTTTTAAGACAATGATGGTAATTTTCCCAGATATGGTATCATAATATGTAATTTAAAGCTTCTCTGTAATTGTCACCGTATAATACAAGTGTGTAAATGTGTTTATCAAGACCGTGCGGAAAAGGTTACATGTTATATAGGCTTACTGGTTGATTTTTGGCAGTTTTCTGTTTTTGTTTAAGACCGTTTGGTTGCCCTTTTTTCCCGGTGGAGTGCTTTTTTCTGTTCTGGGGCTTAATAAAAGGTGGTAAGCCAACCTTCCTTTGTGAGTCACTTTTTCTGTTCACCACATGGTGCAGAGGTCCGCGGCAGCCCTGCATCACATCTGGTGGAGAATGTGGGCATAGCACCCCTGGTGAGCAGGCAAAAAAATGTCCCCCTTTTTTTTTCTTCCCACTCAGAAATTAGGTTTTTTGAAGGAGTTTATTTTCCCCCAGAGACATGCCGCTTAAGAGGAACCATAACTCAAGCAACTGGTCTAGGAAACCAAGGCCAGGCGGCGCTCCTCCAAGCCTACCCTACAAATGGACATTGAGACAGAACACCCTAGGGAGGCCGCATCAAGGAACCCTCAAGAGGAGTCCTTGCTGCCAGCCACTGCCAGACCTCCAGAGCCCACAGCTCCGCTGCCCAGTCCCAAGATCCCGCTGCCTGCTGCAGCTCCTCTGTTCCCAGCTGAGGAGTACCCTCAGCCGGCCACAGTGGGCCCTTCAGCTGAGGAGCCTCAGCAACCTGCCGCAGTGGGCCCTCCAGAGGGTCTCTCGCTGCCTCCTGTTGCCACGAGCTCTCCCGAGGCTCTGTGTTTCCGATCCTGTTCAGGGGTTCAGCCAAAAGCCGCCACCACCCCGCCACCAGCTGCAGCATGCCCTCCAGACAAGGAGCCCCCACAGCCCACAGCAGCTAGGCCTCCTGAACGGGCTCCCTCGCTGCCTGCTGCAGCAGCGAGCCTGCCAGAGGAGCTTCCCTCATTGTCTGCTACACCGAGCCCTCCAGTAGCGACTCCCTCGCAGCCTGCGCCCCCCTGGGCCACCAATGCCAGGAAGCCTGGAGTTCGATCCTGGGGGTGGCTATTGACTTGCAGGTGTAACATCCTGCCTCTCTTGTTGCTTCCTCCCAGAGCTTGAAGCTGGGGTGGAGGGATAGGGGGAGGGAGAGGCTATGAGAGGTATGTGATGCTAGGAAGGGAATTGGGGTGCTGTCCACCAGGGGCAGCACCGGCCCTATTGACAGGTGTGGCTACTGACTGGCTGCAGCCGGTTACCTAATGATTTGGCTGTATAAAGAAGGCCTGGTTGTCAAGCCAGGAGGACAGCTTTGAGGTTTAAGGACAGTCTTCAGAGGTGGTTTTGGGGTTTTTTTCCCCCATGTTTTTGTTAAGACCATTTGCTTTGCCCTTTTTCCGGTGGAGTGGTTTTTCTTTTGTTCTGGGCCTTAAAAGTCAGTAAGCCAACCTTCTTTTTTGAGTCACTTTGTCTGTTCACCGAGTGATTCGGAGGCCCTCCCCAGCCCTGCATTACATTACATATAACTTAAGATGATTTGATAACATCAGCTATTACAAACAGTTGTTTTTTTACAAAATCCATTTTGTGCTTGCAGGGTTATACTACCATGAGAGGGTGAACTTTTGATCATCATTTCAGAATACAAACAGGGTAACAAAATCAGTAAATTAATGGGATTGTGCAACCAAGCCCAGGATTGGGGCTGTGCTGAAATAATAGGTTGCATTAATCCAATTAATGAGGTAAACCACCTTTAGCTATTTTAGTTTATTTTATTTGTGAGTGACTCATTTAAGCACTCAATAGAGCAGATCAGATTGCATTCAACCAAAGGTTCAGGGTAATAATACAGTACTCGTACCAAAGAGAAATCCTAAATTTATCCAAGGTGAAACCCTGGAGAGGGTACAGTGGCTATGCTGTACGACTTTATTGATCATAACTGCTGGGACTCAGAGCTTAAAATAACATTGCTTCCAAAGTACAGCATCTGAACAAGGAAGAGAAAAAGGCTGACTTTGGATTTTTGTCCACAGTAATACAGCTGTAATCCTAGTGCGACCTGAATAGTTTTCCATTTCTCAAAAAAAGCTTGTCAAAATATTAACACTTTGATGGGATAGAATTCAGATCTGTGAACCATTTCAGATACTTTACAATGCCATTTGCACTGCTAAATACAATATGAGCAACTGTATGAAATACGTTTGCAAAAGCTAAAGTGCATTACTATGCGTGCATTCTGAGGTGGCCAAAAAAGGAATTATTTAAAGAAAAGTTGAACACAAGGAAATGTGCATTTACAGCAGGTGTGGCCAATCTTTGTGGTCAAGGGTCTGTTTTCATTTTACTTCATATTATAATTTAAAAGAAAATAAAATCAGCTATTTCTTTCAAAAATGGCAATTTAGCCAAATTATTACAATATTAAACTACCATTTCCTTTTAAATAAATGTTTTTATTCCTTTTCTCCTTAAAATATACCTGAAAAGATACTCCTTTAATTGTGGATGTCATGGAATTAACTAATGAAAACCAAAGTCTAAAAGTAGTGATACATGGATAACAAAACAAGAAAAGTGACTCTAGCCCTACTAATCAGCAGCCTGCAATTCCTTCTGACAGCTGTTAGTAATAACAATTGTCAAATGAGATGACTGATCACTTTGTTCCTGGTTTATATCTACACCTTCTACATGTGTATAAGTATAGTCATTTGCTGTTTTGCATGATTTTTAATCTACCATGGACTATAAACTATAGAAAATTGAATTGTTTTAAATTGTAATTTGTTTCATTGACTTTGTTTCCCAAAAGGAGGTGTTCAATTCAAATTCAGACTGGCACTGAACTTGACGCTTTCCATTTTGTGGGGGTACTAGCCAAGTATAGCAATAGGATTAGGTATAACTCTATTTAGTGTGCTTAGATTAATGTAAAATAAAAAATCAAATAAGATTACAGAGGAGTTGCTCTGCCTAGAGCAATACTGTGATCAGATTATGCATCTGTGTGCCTCAGAAAACAGGATGAATGCTGGGGAAAGCTTTTTGAAAAACACTGGCTGCTATCAAAAGTCATCTAAAATAGAGGATGACTTTAAATCTCCAGTGAGACCATAAATCAAACCTAGCTTTTAGAGAGATATAAAGACCTTGCCTCAAGGCCTTTCAAAGGGGCTAAATAACAAAATGCCTTACTTTTTAAAAGGAATTCTCGTGATAATCAATGTCTGGATGCAATGATAAAAGTGATGTTTTTACAGCACCACCATGCTAAGTTGGTAAAGGCATTGCCCTAAACTGCACTTGTGGAAATCACAGGTTCAAAACCATAGGCTTGTTACAGTCGGGTCTCAACTATTGTCATCCAAACAGGGGTTGTGTGGGTAAAGGTTGACCGAGATTCTTCCAGCTGGTCCTGCATTAGTTCCTCCTGGCCATACACAAGTACCCACATGGTATCAGCCACCATTAGTGAGCTGTCTCTCCTGCTCCTGCAATAAGTGCTGGCTCTCCTGTAGTATTCTGTGTACTGTACAGTGCAGAATAGTGACTGATTTTCAGGCAAGTGCATTGTTTCACTTGCTGCAGTGCTCCTTGTGGGTGACCACAATTGAGTAGAGAAAGAGGGGTAGCTTGGGGGAGCCAAATTATTATATAAATTTCTTATAGGGAAGTAGTCTCACCAAGGTACATAATTCTCTGCATGTGAAAGGAAGTAAATATATCTAAGAGGTCTTAAAATGGGGAGTCTCTCAAGTGTCCTAGGAAGACTTTTTAAAATTAGGGTTTACATCATATGATATTGCATCTTTAAACATAGCTTCAAAAAAGTTAGATTTTAATATAATAACTTTCATTAACTGAATTATGAGGACAGGTTCATAAATTACTTTATCTGGTGCTATGATAACAAGAACAAATTACATAGTCTTAGGAGTTAGGTTTATAAATAGAAAAACTTCACTGCTGTAATATATCGCAGAAAAGCAACCTTAGCCCTGTATTATATAGCACTTTTATGCCCACCTATTTTTATGTCAGTAAAATGGATGGCATATTGCTAACTTTATCCACTGGATATCAGGGGGTAAAAGATCACCCAGTTGTGTTGCAATCCTGAGAATTTCATGTAAGTGAAAATATATTTATTACATAGAAGTCAAAGATTATTCTTGAAGGATTACTAAGCTTAAATCTGAAAAGACAATTTTTTTTTTATGCTGTCCCATTTGCAATGCCGGAGAATCATACCTTTGAAATCTATATACTATTTCCAGTAATTCACTTTAGATGTAGTTGCAATTATTGTTGCTGTATTATGTTGCATAAGAAGACATAACATTACATTAATCGTATGGGGGATTGATGGCATGAAGCACAGAATTATTGAGTAATTAGGCCATTTCACATGGTTTAGAGAACTTAAATGTGTTGCACAATGGATTTGATGCTATTACCTTTTGTTACATTCAGTATTGGGCATAGAACTAAACTGAGGAATAGGTAAATGAGAATTTTATTCTGAGCTCGTACCTAAGGCGACATTCAGAAGGAAGCTTTTAAAAACCCAGGGTGCAAAATGTGACAACTATCACCAGGGAAAATGCACATCACTCACAAGAAACTGTCAGATCTCAACTATGATTTTCAAATTGAAGCACATGATGTTTCAAAGATTCACTTTTATTTTTATCATTTAAAGAACAGCGTTTGAATCAAAAAGTGAAGAGAACTTTCAGATAACATATTTCAGAAATTTATAAGCAATTAGAGTGACATAGGCATGGGTAACAAGCTTACTGCTTTTGAGCTGCTTCATGGAAAGTATCTGCTTTCGACAAAGAAGAGTTAATTTGTTGAAAAAAATATGGAATTATTGACAGTTTGTGTTCATGATTATAATGCCATTTAGAAATGTATTTTTTTGTACAAAACTTGTTTTCCTTACATTGAGCTTTATGAATTTATGAATTCTCATAACAGACATAAAACTGTAACAATAATCAGACATGTTAAGACTGGTCCATGATGTTGTTGGGACCCATGAGAGTGAAATAATAATAAGCCTTATTTTCACATTAGACTAGCTGTTTCCCTGTGATAGCTCTGAAAGTCATTCATATGTGGTAAGTGTAGCCTTACAGAGGAAATAGACCTTGGATTTGAGAAGTTCCGTACAAATTTTCCTTTATCTGAGAATCGGCCTTTATAATACAACTTTGATGTTTTTGAATCTAGTTTATAAGAATCTGGTCTCTCGTTAAAAAATCTTAGCAGTTCATTATCCGCAGCTGTCCTTAATGTGTATGCGAGTAAGAGGAATGAGGTCAAATATCAATGAAACGGTGGATGTAGGACTTGACAGTTGTGTAAAAAGTTTTAAAAACTGAAAGTGAAATTTGAACAAAAGGTCAGAAATTGTTCAGTCCTTTTGGATCATTGCTCTTGGCAATATGAATGATTGCTGATGTCTTCCCTAAGGTGGTGATGTGTCGAGTGCATGTGTTGAATGGTGATTGAGAGAAAGCTAAATGCTGCTTTGTTTATCACAGCGATATTTCAAGTTCTCCTGCATTTTGTCCAGGATCAGGGGACTCTTACTTTTAATGATCCTTCTGCATTGTTGATGTTGATTGCCATGATCTTTCATGACTTCCCAACATTAATTTTTTGGCAAAGATAAATTAGATTTCATGAAACAGATGACAAAGGTGTTTTGTTGGAATTAGTAGAACACCATCACTCATTTCAGCACAGACTAGTCTCTTCCAGTCTGAGTTGATGTTGACAGCTACTATGCCATGAGTTTGATACGCTACCAAGCATACAAA
Source organism: Anguilla anguilla (assembly GCF_013347855.1). Taxonomy (NCBI): domain Eukaryota; kingdom Metazoa; phylum Chordata; class Actinopteri; order Anguilliformes; family Anguillidae; genus Anguilla; species Anguilla anguilla. The sequence continues at coordinate 45,035,436 of NC_049203.1, read as the reverse complement.
ATTTAAACTGTCTTTCAGATTATAATAGTTTGTCATGTTACTGTAATGTGTTTTATTGTATTTTTAAATTCCATATTTTCAGTTAGATATTACATTACATTACAATTGCTTAATATATGCTCTTATCCAGAGAGACTTATATACGTGGAGAACATCAGTAAGTCTCAGGAATGAAAAAGTGTGATAATAAGAAAGCTTGTCCACAACAGCTTATATTTGACTGAATAAATAATGACAAAGTAGATTCCATTATGTGTTGTTTATCACAAGGTTTGATTAACCTACTCTTTGGATTGAGTAAAACAATTTGAGGGGGACACATTGCGGAATCACCAGTGACACTCTTGTTTATGCAGATTATCACACAGTTACACTGCACAATAAGGACCATACTTAAAGGAACCTTGGGAATGCCCACCATTCCTGCAATGTTCTGTGTCAGATCACTTTCAAGAAGCATCCAGGAAACTGAATAAGTACATGTGTTGGGAACATTTACCATAAGGTTGATAATGTTCTGGGAATGTTCAGAAAACCAAAACTTATCTGGTTTAACCTTCAGAGCAAGCAGAAATTGGTAAAATACTAGTGTCTCCTTGTTTTAAGAGACTAATGCTAGGTGGCCTGCAATCCCAGAATTAACGGTACCAAGTAACCAGCAGCCATGTACTTAATTTTGATCACATGACGCTTCTGAAAAGAAGCAGCCGTAGGAACAGGGCAAAAGATAAGACAGTCAGCAGTCCCAGAGGAGACTGAGACCCATCTGAGACATTCCCTGAATATCAACGTTGTACTAGAAATAACATCTCAAGGTAATTCCATGCCAAGGTCCTGGGGTGACTGAGGCAGAGAAATTTAATTAGCCCAGATGATGTGAATGATTAAATGAAAAGCGTAATGCAGGAAATCTTTGTGTTCTCTGAATAGACTAAATTTATTTCCATTTTTCCAGCTGTGTTTCTGGAATTGCAAACAGGCAGAAGGGCCAGTATATCTATTTTGTTGACCTCCCTTATATGCAGCATACTTGAGTAGACAAACCACTTAATATGAAATCTGGCTAGGACGCCTCATGCCTTCCAGTCAATGTCAAGAAATATAAATACAGTAGCATGCAAAAAAAAAAAAGCTCCAGTGAGCTAAAAGACAAGATCACCCTTCAGATTATTTTTAAATTTATAACCATAAGTTAATCAACTATATTTGCAAATGAATCCTTTTCACCTTTTCACCTGCAATTGGAGGCACCGCCACACACCAATTGCAGTCGGTCAGAATCACCTTGGGGTCCTTCCACTTCCTGTATAGCAGGCCTATGTCAGGTAGTTCCACTGACTCACTAACACCTTCACCCCAGTACAGAAAGCACACAGGCAAGATACAACAGGCTGTGCTGCAGGACGGTCCCCTGATCTCTGCTCCGGTCCTCTCTTTGTTTAGCATGCTGGCAGTAGCGGCACCGGTTAGCACACCAGGACGGTGCAACGGGCTGTCAGCATTACTGTGTTTTTACCCTGGCGGTGCCCAAGGGGAAAGTCGTAATTCTGCAATGCCTCAGTCCAACGAGTTATCTGCCCCTCCAGCTCCTTGAACTTCAACAGCCATTGCAGTGCAGCATGGTCAATGCAGGCCTTGAACTCACGGTCCGGTAGATACACTTTGAATCGCTGCACTGCTGCCATCACTGCCAACAGCTCCTGCCTGGTTCTGCAATAGTTCTTTGCTAAGCACACGACGGAAGGCTGGGGCTGGGGCAGGGGCCGGCCATTAAGGAAGGCGAACCGCTCGGCTGCATTAATGACCGCCCCAGCACTGGCCACAGCGTCCAAGCATAACACACATGGGTCACAGATTTCAGCTTTAAAGAACACCCATGGTGTGCTAAGTGCTAACAGACCAGACCATTATACTAATGGTAGAGCCCGTGTCAATTAGCATAATCACTGGTGTGCCGGCTACTTCAAGGCACACATAAATGCTACTTACAGCCCAAGCATCCTACCTTTTCTTCTTGTGGTGCTCCTGCCCACAGACTGATGGTGCCCTGCCTACACCAATCTGCCCCCATTTCTCGAATGCTGTTGTCTTTCCTTGTTATCCCTCCAGTTACACAGTCATCAGATAGCGTTTCTTGCCGCACCGCCAGCACCGGAAATCACATTGTGGTGATGTCACTTCCTGCCGGTTCCCTATTTCTGAGCCGACCACTCCACAAACTGTTAGAGGTGTGCTGCCGCTGTGCTGGTGATGCCTCCAAGTCCTCAGCCTACGCCAGTACATCATTCAGGTTGCCTCGATGGGCGATGCAGACCTGCCACCTCAAATGAATCAGGAATGTGCCGAGGCCCAGGCTGTCTCTAGCTGAACCATTGAGCTGTGGGTAGGCTCATTGAATTAGCCACGTCCGCAGCATACAGGCCCAGTGTCTTCCCCGGCCGTCACTTCCTTAAAATGCAGCTACTCTTTGAGAGCGATGATTGAGCGATGATTGACTTTGCCTCCTCGGACCGCCAGGCCAGCGCTGAACTGAGGCTCTCGAAGCATGTGGGCTTCTCATCATTGTTGTCCAGGAGTGCCTGCACTGCCTTGCCTTCCAGGGACGGCACCATTTCCTTCTCAGGCCAGCTCACCACCTCTGCAATGAAGTGAAACTGTGCTAGGTAAGCTCACCAGCTCCCTTTTCCATCAAACTGCCACACTTTCATGCTAAGTGATGCACATCCCCATATAGCTAGGGCTAGCCCGCTATCTCCTGTATTTGCAGCCGGCGGAAATTGAATTTTCTGTTCATGGAACTTTTCTTTTGATCAGCTGCAAACCCCTCATTCCCACCCCGCCGCTAGCCCTTTCTCACTATGGGGCGGCTGTCTGCGCTGCTGTCTTCTTCCACTCACTCATCCCCTCTAGCCATCTCTCGTGAAGGCGTGAAAGTTCCTCTTTGATTTGACGACCTACTTCTGACACCAGTGTAGCGATTTCAGTGAATGACAGGCCAGGCATATCAGCTCCTTGAGCCACTGTGCTCTATTTATTAACATGCAAGATCAGTGCAGCTTTAAACATGAACACGGGACTCCAGAACTGGACCTTCGCACATACAACAAGTTCTTTTTAGTCATTACATGTGGCCCCTTATGCAAGTCACTGACAAATCACAGCAAACTCTAACTGACTATTCTTCAGCCAAATCCTACGATTGCTGTTCATCACAAGGAAGTGTTGCACATATGCATTGACTAACAAGACATGTTAACATTAACTACAATATGTTAATATTAGCTGATATCTTCCTGATCAAAAAATCACTGCTTAAAGGACTATATGGTATTTTGAATATTAAAGCCCATTTACTGCACATTTCCTGTTAATAATAACATTGGGAATGAGAAGTCATAGATTTTGTTTGTAAAACAGTCTTTTCTCCATGGAATAATTTCTGGTGGAGAAACATACTGTTGTGGTGGTGTCTTCAGGAAATGTGCTGTAAATGGGCTTTAATATTCAAAATACCATATAGTCCTTTAAGCAGTGACTGACAGCAAAGTGCAACCTAATTACAGTGCATGTAATTGATTGGTCATAAGTTCCATGCTGTATTTACAGTCGCATTACCCACACTTGTGGTCACTTGCAGTTTTGTCTACTTAAGTGCGTGTTCACATGGCACAAGGAAAGGTGCAAGACAGTGTTGTGGTAAAAAAGGTGAGTAAGCTCTGGGTCGGCTCATTTTCCAAAATGGCGTACGCGGCTGTTGCATTGGCTGGGCCCACCTTTGCGCAGCAATGCAAAAACTTTCACTTTTAAGATTGACAACAGTATTCACCTCAGCGCTGGCATCAGTCCCTTCTTCAGATCAGTTCAGAGACTTGGCTGAATAAATTCTTGTAATTTGCTTCCCATTAAATCTTTTAGTATCAATTCACCAATAAATTCTGTCCGCAACTGTTCCCTCATTTGAGTCCCTTCTCATAACCAATTGCTTAATTCAGTCTCTTTTCAATTTGAATTAACACCAATCCCCTAAAGTATGTGGTGTCTGCATTCAATTTACATAGACAATACTGAGAGAAAATAATCAATATTTAGTATGAATATGAATATTGCAAGTAACAATGGCTGACAATAGAAAGATCAATAGAGACAATCAATATTTTATTTATTTATGATTTTCTTTTTCTGTCAGTAATACAATTTTAACTGTAAAAATGTTAAATTATTATTAGCATTATAATTGATAATCAGGAAAATTAGTTTGAACAGCCTCTGAAAATTATGCAAACCAAAAATGGTTTATTGACAGAGGTACACATTTATCCATCCATATATGCACTGGACATCTAGAACATCGCCACGATCTCATTTGGGTTGCTTATTTTCAAGCAAGCTAAATTCAGTTCAATGTTTTGTAGGATAGACTCTATTTTAAAATGACTTTCAACCATCGTGGTAATTATAAATAAGATCTTGATGAATGTACTTTGTTTCCTTGGTTTAATTTGATTGCATAAAAAAGTATATACACAACATGAATGCCAATAAATATTAAACAACACGACATGTGTCCCAAGGGAAAATGTGAGATGCTGAATAGCATGTCTACTGGGTAGTCTAGCTACTGAGGTTAACAGATTAGTTTGAGGTAGCTGCAGAGCATGATGAAAGCACACAATCTGTCCATGGAAGGCACGTTGCTTTCTGTGATATTTAAATGTAACTGATGATGGCAAACCAGCAAATAAAAACCTTCATTCAAACTGTGCAATACTGAAACATGGCCTGTAACCAAATTTAGTGTTCATCACAGGATTTGAATTTTGGGCCAAACATGTACCAAATGCGTATCACAACTGAGCTCCGGTCTCATCAAGGTTAAGCTGTGGCTGTGTTCTGGCAGCCAGATTTTTGGTAACGGGTCATTGCTTTAATTCTATGGCGGTATCTGGGCCTATTGAAGTAGTAAGTGAGGGCCAGCACTGGGCCATCACTTAGTTGATATCTAAGATTAATTTGGTTATGACGGGTAGATGTAGAGATTTAAATGGCTTTGAGAGAGGGGTGGTTGGTGGGGCACACTTAGCAGGCCCTTTGTGGACCAAGACTTTTGTAAAAATGTCTTTTGTAGATGTATGTGGTTAGAAGGAATCTAGCTGGAATGAGACAAATGCTCTCCACTGCACCTTTCTGAAAAGTTCTGAGTTTACCAAAAGATTGCATCTTTCACCAAAAAGTTTTAATAAGGAAAGGGTCCAAAAATGGGAGAAAATGCACAAAAAAATCTTGAACATACAAACCGTATTTCATGGTAAACCAGTGAAGTTCCTTTGCGACCCTTGAATGAATCAAAAAATGTTGGAACGTTTGCACAGGCTTTTCAAAATGCGAACACTCATGAACAAAATATATGGTGAAGCAAATACAACATTATTTTTAAAACTCCAGAATCTCCTCAAAACTTGCACATGCTGAGGCAAATAAAGTTTCAATGCTTAAAAAAGGAAAATGAATATCTGAGTCAGACTAGCATGTACAGACTTGGTAAGTCTCAACCTTATGTTTTAACATGAATGGTTTATTAACTTTTCAGATTTAACATGAGATGCTGGAAAATGTGTTTAAGGACTTCCCTGGCCCAAAATTGTGCTTTGCAAACGTCACTGGGACCTTGAAAATAGGGGAAATCTTGCCAAAGGTGATGGAGGCTTTGTCAAAAGAGATGTCTTTTCATCTGCCAAGGACAATTTGGGAAAATGGCATAAACATTTTTTGGAGATGTAACAGCTTTGTGGATGTGTTCCAAGCACACGCACAGTGAAGTATTCAAAGACAAAGATGCACACAAAAAAATGTGTTCCAGTGGATACAATCCCAGACAGTCACATGGGTGATAACACTGGCCCCAATCTCCCATTGTGATAATAAGCAGTATGAATCATAACTAGAGAAACATTATGTAAAGTGATAAAGGTTAACCATGCTTCATGCTGAGAGATTCAAATTGATCATTGTCAAGGAGACAGATGTTAGGGGGAACTTGTTGTGCCCCTCTTATAATCTACCAGGCCATGTATTCTGCATGGCCTGCCTAATAATCATGACCTCTGCTCAAAGTCATCGTTATTGCAATACTAAATAATATCCTTAGCCTACCACAAATTATTTATATGATGTCAATTATTTCTTAGATGTGTGTGACTGACACTAAATGGGTAATGGGCTACAATAAGTAGTATGAAATAGTGTTTAAAAAGTATACCTTGACCAGATACTAGACTAACCAGGAGGTTAAAGGTATAAAAACGCCAGGTAGGGTAATATTGTGTACTTACCCTGAAACTGCATGTTAAGATGATGAACTTGTACAGGGGTAGTATGTAAAAATGTAAACTGTTTAAAACAACTATAAAAATAATAATAACAGCAGAAAATACAGCTGTTAGTATAATGCTAATGCCACACAGTACAACCTGTCACAAGTCAGATTCCATGTTGTAACCTTGTACGTAACATTTGCATGTGTAATATACTATGACTGGTTCTTCAGAAAATCTTCTGCCACAGAACCAGTGCACATATCACTTTCTTTCTGCAGTGAATACATAGGTCATTATTTCTCACACATTGTCATAATGATGTGTAATCACTGCTTGGCACAGACTTTCCCCTCCTTATCTGTCTGGAGCCCTGGCACACAGAACAGAAGGAGCAGCTATCCCAGCATCCTCCTGTGCACACTTGGACAGAGATGGATGTCATCCAGTCTGGTTCTTTCCTGCCATCTAGGACTTAGCTTGTGCAGACAGTTCACTGTGTGCAAAAGTGTAATATTCTTCTTACGAAATATGTTAAGCACAAAGCCAAAATTTGTGTTCAGATGTCAAGAGCAGGACGCCCAAACCCTGCTTCTAGAGGGCTGCCATGTCTGCTTTTTTTTTTTTTTTTTTTTAAATCAACAACTACTTCATACCCAAGAAACCAGGTGAAGTGAGTTAACTTTGTAATTAAATTCTCCCTCCAGGACTAAGATTGGGAATCCACAGTCAAGAGGGTATTGCTGTGCTCACTGCTTATTTTCAATGAGGTCTTTTGCTGTGAAACTTAAGTCATCTGTCTGAACATTCTTTGAAAGGAGGTACTATCCGTTTTTACTGCCTTTCATCCCAAATGAATAAATCTAATTTTCCTCTTCCCTCCATTTCCTAAGATGATCTGGTAAGCCTGAATATAAGGAGTTTAAACAAGCTTCATCTACATATTCAAGTTGTTCTTCTATCCCCTGCCAAGTTCACTGCATGCCAATGATGCCTCTTACTCCACAATCAATAAATCTTCAAATGCATCAAGTCACTGGATGTTATCCATGTTTTGTGAATTCAGTGTCCTGGGGCCATCTTGAGTGATGCTGTTTTGATTTGCCTCACAGATGTTTTCTGGAGAGCAAAGCAAATGTTGGCCTTGCTTGAAGCCTCAAATGTCATCATTGTAAAAGGGCAGCTGAGGATTTGTGCAATTAGGCCTCACAATGTTAAATCTTAACCTCCAATGCTTTACACTGGTCTGCACATTGAAGTTGACAGTTTTTTTCAGTATTAAAACCCTACCATTGGTTTGATGCAATGACATCAAAACCTGAGCTGAATATTGTAGTCTTCATCTCTTGACAAAATCAGCTGGTCAAAAACCTCCCTTTGATTGTCTCCAGTGTGAGAGCACATACGCAATGTGAAAATACAGCAACAGACATGCCTGAGTCCAGTTACTGTAAAGAGGTGTAATCTAGTGTTCAACAGCAACGTGTGGCCAGGGTAGGTGTAGTAGCCCTGGCCATTGCTCACTTCATGGGGTCACTTGGCTTCACTCATTTTAAAGCACAGAAAATATTATTGAAGCATTCTGGTGCAAAAGTTGCCATGCAAAACTCTTTTGGAACAGCACAGAACTTCCCTACCTTTAGGGCCAAGTCCTACCCCGAGTCTTCTATAATAAAGGTCTCATCGCAAGTTACTAGTATTTACAGTATATAACCAAACAACTTTGCACCCTGCAGAAATGTTTTTACATAAAATAAAAGTTAATAAACTCTAGTACATAAATTAATTATTTTATTTTTATTATATGGATTTTCAAGGTTAGCTGTGCCTAATGCCTGTGAATTGTTATCCAGGTTACTTCAATAAAGAATGAGCCAAGGAATGATACAGCTACAGCAGCCCAAGCTTTTCAGCTATTTAGTACACTTGACAAGACAAGACTGATTTTTCAGTATGTACAACATCTACTTCAAATGTGACCTCTGTGTGTGACAGCTCTCCTCATTCTATGCCTCCTACCCGGTTGTTACCCAGGTAATGATTCTTCCCGTATGCTTATGTGGAAGTTTAATCATGGGAGGAAGGCTTGAGGTTTTAACCGTGATAGCGTAGTATGTTGACACAATGAACTCCTCTGAAAGTACACTAAAAGTACTAAATCTTAAAGAGTTTATATGAGTATAAGCGGGATCAAATGTACTCCCTGACAGAAAAATGTGTTCTATCACCATTGATTTAGCGCTGATATTTTGCTGTGCCATGAGTCACTTCATCCCTGAGCACTGTGCATTGTAGCATTGTGAGCTGGGAATTTTTATTGGTATGGCATGCTGTGTCCTTTCAGTTGTATTATCAAGAAGAGCAAGGACATCTGATACCAAGTGTCCACTATGTTGAGAAACCATTGTGTAATGATAATGACATTACACAATGAAACATTACATAACATCTGAAAATGTAATTTGTTGAATAATTATTCACTTAATTTAAAGCCTTTGTCAAAACTGTGTGATAAGGACTGAAACAAAAATGACAGAAAATGTGATAAGATTTAACGGAACTGTTCATTTATCTGTTGAAGCTAATGTCAGCGAGGAAAAAAAAGATTAATTCATTTATTACAACTATGGTTGAGCTGAATGCTGAAACTGCTACATGTACTCAGTAGAAACAGAGTGCATTTAGCCAGAAGGATACCATTCTGTTCATGCTAGTATTAAAGTACAGTTTTCATCAAACGGCTTGCTTCAAAATTGTATGTTTTTGTTTTTTTATTTTTATTTTTATGAACATCATACAGAATGATACATGTCATGTCTGCCCCATTTAATTTGCCCCATTTACACAGCTGACTAGCTCCTGGCATTCAATTCTCACATATTTCACATGAGCCTCACACGTGCAGGATCAATCTCACACTCACATACCTAGGTCTGAAAATTACACATCTTAATGATTATGAAAGCTACCATGCTGAGATTGCAGTGTTTCAGGCACCGACATTAGAATGATTTTACAGTAAAAATAGGCAAGATTGTTATATTACAGAACAGAAGACATTACCTGGTGACACTGTGGTGCCATCCAGGGTGAAGGATAGGTCCAACTTGGGGACATATGACACAAGATGTTTTAATTACATTAAATGAAGTCAGGCAAATTAGCAACATATATTACACTTCTTGTTTCATATGCAGCCATATGTTTTTTTTTCAGTGCCTCAATCACAATCAGATTCATAAGCCTTGCGAGTTATTATGTGGGCGAATTTTAACTGAACCCACATCACTGAACACAAACATCATGACTTGCATGCCTGCAAGCAATGGCAGTGAACAGAAACACACCATTCGCAAGCCATGATAAAAATAGCAAGAATGCAAAATGCTTGCAGATATAGAATTCCCCCCACTCCCACCCCCCCCCCCCCCCCCCTCTTGCCAAGCTCCCACTGTTTTTCTCTGGCATAAAATAAACAAATCCTCCCTGTTATGAGACAATGAAATGCATTCACATTTGCATCAAAACTTTGGACCCTGCCAGGATTCGCAAAATGTGCAAAGATAATGAATTCCTGCAATGCAAGGATAAGAGTGTAACATCCCCTTCCCTTTGAGAGAGAGCCAACAGTAATATGTATGAATCATTTGCAATGTAAAACAAGTGTAATTTGATATTCAACATGGAAGAGCATGCAGTCTCTCAAACAAAGCTATTTTAAAACACTCATAACAAGATTACTCCAAAGAACACAAGAATACAGTGCATTGAAATTAGGATGACGTGGTAATGATTTCTTGTAATTTGTTATATTATAACAACTGTGTTATGTTCCGTACAGTACCAACTTGTTGGAAATGCTTTGAGTTTTCAATGCCTAAAATACTTTATGTAAGGCCATTAGGTAGTGCTAGTAAAAGTTGTTCTTGCCATTTCTCTTCTTGTTGTGTATGCTATGTTGATACAATGCCACTTGAGAATCATTCAGTATGAAGTAAACCTTGAGACAGACAGGGTACAGGCAGCTTGCACCATTTATCATCTAAAAATGAAAGGAAGCAAATCTTGAAACTATTCTAAAGCTCAGCCAAAGCAAGTTAGCAGGTATTATAGATAAGCAGTCAAAACAGTCTCAGACAAAATCCAACTCACTGTCTGTGTGGTTTAAGATACGATGAAAGTGATGACAAACCTTTTTGTAAACAAAGTGCTTTTGGAGACAGTCATTTATCAAACAAATAACCTGTCAAAAATACAGACTATTTAGAAGAGAACGTAATTGCAGATTGCTGTCTGATCATTTGGTGTTAAAAATGTGGCATGGAACATGCATGGCAATCACTTTTTTTCACATGAAAAGGCTCACAGCTGAAGTGTAGAATCGCAGTTTCCGATACTACGTCATACCATGAAAAGATTTGGGGACGGTTTAACGGGATCAAAAACTTGATACCGCCAAACCCTAGTGTAGTCAATTAGAGGAACTCAGGCCACTGTGCTGATGTGTTCCTGGAACCGCAGGTCATTTATCCTAACATTTAACCATACTGATGTATGTATGGATGTGTGTGTGTGTGTGTGTGTGTGTGTGTGTGTGTATGTGTGAAACTGAAAGTCATTCAGTATTATTATTATTATTAGTAGTAGTAGTATTAATATAGGTATGTATTTACTTTTATTTACACACTGACTTCTGTACATATGGACGCTGCATTCCCCATTTCACCTGTACCCGTAAAGAAACGGCACCATCAGCACTGAATATTGGCAACTGGGCTTCTGACTAAAACACACACATACACACACAATAAACCATGACAACACTGCGTGCTATCAGGCCTTCTATCTGAAAAATGCAAAATAATAATAATAATAATAATAATAATAATAATCCAGCAGCTCCCGTTGACTTATAATGCTGTCTTTAATTTCAAATATGTATTCATGAGTTAATGGAGATTATAACGTATACCACTGATATTACCCCCAAATCCAAGCTATGAGGCGAAAATCACTCTGCCATTTGTATCATAATCCTGCTTTTAGAAACCAGCAATATTCAGAAGAGAAAAGTGTTCTCTTTAAGTGAATTAAAATGGTATAATAATGCATTCAGGAAAGCACTGAAGGGATTGAAGGTTGCAAGTCATGAATAAATGTGTGGCTATAAGTGGAAGCAGCTGAGGCATAACAGAGATATGGGGAAGAGATAGTCCTGAAGACTCTCATTATACAGCCGTCCCAAGGCCACAGGCTGTAAATATGAACTTGCTTCCCTTCGAGGAAAAATGAAGATGCTCTTGTCACCCCTCACTAAATCTACCTTCCAATCTTCAATGTCTGGAATTCTCCGTCAGATTACTGTCAGCCTTACTTACCTCATCAGTCATCTGGTGCTTTTTAGATCCTTGAAAGAGATCCATGAATTGAAATCAAATGCTGTGGGAGACAACTGGAGGCTAAAATGTCTTGCTGCTGGGATGAAATTGTTTTGTATGAGACAAGTACTTATGCCACTGTTGAAAAAAAAACAAAAACGATAAAGGAATGTATTATTGTGAAGTGTGTTTGTATATAGCCATATACATGATATACGTGTATACAGTCACATCATCTTAAGCACATAGCCTGACAGAGCACTTAAACATCGCAATTTCAATAATTCCAGGAGGCTAGCTATCGTTCAGCATATTTCTGTCTGCCATCTTTTGTGTCATCCGTTGGTTCTTCGCAGATGATAACCTGTGTTTACAGGGATTTATTTGTAGTTAATATAGATCTCTTGATGACTACTGTCTCTTTGTCTGATGAAACTCTGATGAAGGCTAGTGCAAGAACTCCTTTGTGACATACACACAGTTCCATACATACAATCGCACACATACTGTATATATGCACACATACATGCAAATGTGAATGTGTGTGTGTGTGTGTGTGTGTGTGCATGCGTGCGTGTGTGTGTGTTTGTGTTTAAAACCATGGCTTGGTTTTTATGCAAGCCTGAAAATACTGGAAGTGAACTTCTACTGTAATATGGTTCCCACTAGTCATGATTTCATATGAATCCTGACAAAAAATGAAATTGTTTTTTACTGGCAATGGATATGAGCCATCAACCCACAATTATCTGTGTCATTTGGAAAATCATGGGTAATTACATTGGTAATACACGCCATTTTGCATTGTTGGACAGTGTAAAGGCCTGCCAATTTGATGGAACCCCAGGCCCGCACAATTGCCAGAGAAGCTGGCTTTTCATCCTTGGCACTTTCTGAGGCCAGCTTGAACTGGCTCTGCTGAAATCAACTCCAGCAGAAACGACAGGAGAGCAGATCAAAGCTGCCTTACCAATCACCATTCTTTTGAAGTCAGTGAAATGAAGGAAGCAATTAAAACAAAATGAGCTTGAGCTTTCAAATGATGTTAAGCATTCATTTGGCGAGTCATACCTTGACTTTTCTCTGTCCGTGCAAGTCCTCATATTTGATATTAATCAGTTCAGTTGAGTTGTTTTATACTGTAGCTTAATAGCTACTTCTTATTTAAAAAAATAACTATTTAGAATGTCTTTTTTCCCCAAATAGATTTCATTCTGTTGAAGCAAAGAATTGTGTAACCATTGTTGCAGTTCTTTCCCATTTTTGTGGCTTTCAAATTATTCTAGTCATTACTAATACCAGAATGCAGGTGTGCACATGTGCTTCATCATCGAGTAGGCACGGTTCACCAGCACAAATGCAGACACACCCCTCAAAGAAAAGAGCAATACAGGGGTGCTTGCCAAACATATGTTTTCTGCACTTTTTAGAACATTCCATGTGAAAGCTTTCTATTGTAAATTGTACAGTAATGCATTCTACATAGTCGTAAAGGCAAGAATTGTCTTGCTTTGATCAAAGTCGTGCACCAGTGACAGTAAGCCTGTTATGCTTCCACTGAATGAATGGCAGATGCAGTGTTCTCTTTTGTAATGCACAGGAGACCGATAAGCACAAAAGTCCAAATTTCATCCTGCTCAGCCTGCTGAGTGAAAAGGCAAAAGCTTGAAATCACTTTAAACCCTTGAGGAATGTCTGTCAATGCTGTGAAAATCTCCTGTGAGACTGTAGGTGGCACATTGAGGTTCATTTGCTACAAAATGTCCAGCACATCATAGGAATTTTTTTTGAATAATTGGTAGTGTATCTGAAGGATTAAATATAAAAGCAAAATATGCTTGCAACAATTTCTGGGAAAGTCATATTAAAAAATTTTAGTTGGGTCTCTGAATCATACTGACTTGAAAGTGACTACACTAGCAATGAAATTTGATTCAATTAGTCTTTAATATCGGTTAAGAGCTAACTCAGACATTCCTCCTCTGTTATACTCAAAGAAGGAATTTGACACCATAATTATGTTATGGCATAAAAAAATGTTAGTTTTGGGTTTGTAAAAATCAAACCCCAGCTTCCATAGGTTATTCTGCCATTAGTCCACAGTGATTTATACATCTTTGCAATGTAATTTACACAGGGATGAGAAAAAAATATATTAAATGATTTTGATACAAAATACCTTAACCCATGTATCTATAATCAACAAAGCTAAGCCGGTGTGGGCTTAGTTAGTACACAGATAGATGACTTCCAAGAAAAACTACTGTAAATGGTGTTGGGGGGCCATTAGGGGGTGATCCTGGCAGACAACCTGCCCCCTAATTATTCCGCTGTTTAATTTGATAAAAATATTTCTCTCTCTCTCCACGTCAGCTGATGCTTCATGAGTGTGATGGTGAAGGCATAGTATTATAAACGGACAACTCCATCTGAAACATGTATGTAATTGTACGGTACTGCAGCCATCTTCAGATCCTGCTCGTTTCGGGGGCTAGTTGCCTTAAGTGTTCTCATCAGCATGTGAAACTCATCTTCATTTGGATTCAGATTGGGTGAATGACGTGGCCAGTCAAGCATTTTCCAGTTTTTGACTGAAAAACTCCTGTTGCTTTAGCAGTACGTTTTGGATCATTGTCTTCAGGTTGAATTACTGTCCAATGAGTTGTGGAGGTTTTTGCTTGAACTTGAGCTTGTAAAATACTTCTGCACACTTCAGAATTAATTCTCCTGCTGCTACCAGCAGTTACATCATCAGTGAAGACGATTGAGCCAGTACCTGTGGCAGCCATACATGCCCAAACAATAACACCCCCACAACCATGTTTCAGAGATGAGGGGGTGCTTTGGATTTTGGGCCTCCACACTTTGCTCTTGCTGTCATTCTGATATAAGTGAATCTTGGTCTCATCTGTCCACAAGACCTTTTTCCAGAAGTATGCCAGCTGTTATAGGTACATCTTAGCAAACTGTAACCGGGCCATCATGTTTTACTGACTAAAAAGTAATTTGTATCTTGCAGTGAAGCCTCTGTAGTCCTGTTCATTAATTCTTCTGTGGACAGTAGTCACTGACACATCCACGCCTGCCTCGTGGAGTGTGTTTTTAATCTGTCGGACAGGTGTTTGGGGGTTTTCTTCATTATGGTGAGAATTCTTTGGTCATCACCTGCAGAGGTCTTCCTTAGCCAACCAGGCTCTTTGTGATTCCTCAACTCATCAATGCTCTATTTCTTCTCAATAATGTTTCTAACAGTTGATTTTGGTAAGCCTAAGGTTTGCCCTCTGACTGTTTTGTTTCTTATTTCTCCAGCTCAGGCGCAACTCTGCTCGTCATGTTAACAAATGTCAGTGACTCCAATCAAAAAATGCAATCCAAGGCCTAGATTCAAGACTAGATACTGAATGCCTGCTCTAAAGTATTAATAGAAAACACCTGACTAATCAGAAACACCTGTGAAGCCATTTGTCCAAAACATTCTGGTGCCCTCAAATGGGTGACTACGTATAAAAAGTGCTGTAATTTCTACACGATGAAACCAAAATGCATGGATATACCATACCATGCAAGCTGAAAATCTGCACTTTAACCATTTTGACCATATATGAAGTGTTTGATTGCAAATCTAAAATTGTGGAGTACAGAGCCAAATTAAAAATGTATGTCTTTGTCCCAAACATTATGGAGCTCACTGTCTTTGTTCTTCTCAATGGCCTTCAAAGGGTCATTAGGAATCAAGCCTTAACACTCCTAGTAGGTTTGCCACTGATACCATTCGATGCATAATACATCAAAGTAATAAAAATAAAAAAAACATAACTTTTGTAAGGATGGGATATATGATAATGTAATCATTATATTATTCTGAATCTGGAACTCCAATATATTTACCATTGATGGGCTTTGAAACTGAAAAGATGAAAGTACTGCCTTTGACTGTTTTCGATATAAAGGCTGATATACATTCCTGAATTTTATCTGTTTAGTGTGCATTGCAATCTGTTACAATTTGTTGTCATCTGTGTCCATTAAAAGACACAAAAGAAAACAGCACAAGTAGGGATTTGAATATATACTTGTTTTTGTGTTTGTGCTGTCTCTGTGTACCTTATCTGAGTAATGATTTTAAAGGAAGTTTCAGGAAGTACTGGAGGAAAGTGGAACAGCTAGACTTACAAAGCACAGCCGCCTTTCTTTATATAGCCCATGAGCTGTCCGGAATATTGATCAGGTTGCTGTGTAGAATAGTCAGTGCCGTTCTGTCCTTGGGAAGGAGCAAAATGTAGGCATGTTTGCAATGAATTAAGACTCTGGGTATTTTATACAACTAGTGGGGAAACTGTATCTTCCCAATGTTTTAGTCCTTACAACCAATATTTTAGCATTAATATGTAATCTAATAAAAATGTGGCATATACCTTTCATACAAAGAGATTATAAATATGTGCGCTTTACCGGAAGGTAGATGCTGCTGTATTTCTGAGCATTTCCTTTTATTCCATAACAAAAAGTTAAAGTCCTTCCACTGATATAGTTATACTTTTCACACTACAAAGATATTTATGAAATGTTAGAATTTAATTCTAAATCTTGCTAATCTCTACTATTCATGGGGGTGAATTTATTTTGGGGGATTTCAACTGGGTAGGTTGTGTGGTTGAATAATTTAGTTTTTATGCTCAGTTTGTTGAATAAATGTGGAGAAACAGCATATTAATGCATTCAAATAAAGAGCAGCAAGCAAATCAATCTGATATTAACTGAATCTCAGTAACACATTATACGAAATAATCTTTTATGTAGGAATTATTATATGGATTTCAGTATGAGCAGGTTGCAAATATGACTGTTTACATCATTTCTTTTGAACATCACTGTGTTTAGTTCTAATTTAATTGGTGGTGTCTGTTCATAAGCTGTTCCCTCCAAACATTATTTTGCACAATGGTGGTTGCTTCAAATGTATAGCTTGGTCAGCTGTGTGTAATTTTAGCCTTTGGTGAAGGAATAGGCCCCTTGGCACTGTATGGAAGTTTCTGAGGCCACCTGATAAAATTGCATCTGTATTCACTTTTATGAGAAAATCCTCGCCTAGTTATAAATAATAAATAATCCTGCTGGAGCAGAATAAAATACAAAAAAAGATCTCAATTGAGTTTTCATGGTTGGAGAAGTCGATGATGAATCACCCACACTATGCCTTTGCCAATATTATATTATTTGTCAGTTCTGATTTTGGAAGAAGAAAAAAAAAGAGAGCCATATATATATACATGAGGAAATTGTTACAGGCCATCATTTATTTTTTGGATTATCTTGACCAATCAATGGGCTTACCCACCTTGATTACTGCTGATATGTTTTACATCTTTTTCAGTACAGTAAAAGTACAACAAGATGGTAAATTTCACCTCTCAGGAAATGGATGTAGTTGAATATAATCTGGCTGTTCATTCAAATGAATTTAAGGTTTTTTCATTAAGCCTACTTTACAATGAAGATGGCAATCACAAGATGAAACTAATGTGCTGTTAATGATATGCTTGTGAAATGCCAGTGCCAAATTTAGAAGCAGCAGGAAGTTTCCCATCTCACTGAACCATTAAACTGAAAAATCATTTTGGGACAATGGTTTCTTGAAATGCAGTTACTATCAAATGCATGACGTGGCATATACAGGTTAAATCACTGTTGAATTACACATTTTTATATTTCAATTTCCCCTGTCTCCAGAATGAATCTCTTGCTGTCAGCAAAACAAATAGGGTGGTTTCATTCTGTGATAGTGCTTAAAGACCCGTTTACTTCACAAAGGTGTTTCAGGTGTTTCTCTATAGAGTGGGAAAACTATCCACATCCCTGACCATTGAGGCATTGAACAATCAATCATATATGACATCAGCACTGAAAGTTCAAACTGACCAAAAGACTTGACCAACACCCACTCCAACATGCTCTCAACTGAAAGCCCTGCTTCAAATCAGCACAAACCAGCAATGTGTATAAATGTTCCAGTACACATGAGAATTCTCATTTCTTCTTTCTTTTCTCTCCTTCTGTTTATCTTAAACTTTACACATCTCAGGTCTGTGCCCTCAGAGCAACTAGGCCTATTCCTTAAAATGAGACTTGCAGTGAAACACAAGGGAATATTTTCACATAGAACTAATCTCTGCAGCAAGGCTTTAAAATGAAAAACTGTAAGTAAGAGTTGCTATAGGATTCAGTATGTTTGAGCTGACTTCAGGTTCAAGACTCAATGAAGAACCAGCCAGAAATTCCCTGCCAGACTTCACAAGCCAGCTAATAGACTTAAGTCATGCCAGACGCCATTTTGGAATGAAAACGAAGCTGGTGTGGTAAAATTCAGGAAGTGTTTGAGCGTAGTAGCTAGATAGCCAGTTTGACTGAAATGGCTTACTAGATCATAATCTTATATGAATTAAAGAGCGAAAGTCTGCTCTAAACTTTTCACAGACAATTCATCCAGCAGGGAATGGTTTAGCAAGCTCAAAATGCATTGTGTACTGGGCAGACTTCAGAATTTATGTCTACTAACCAACTACCTGTGACAAGTTTCATTTTTAGCATTAAGCAAAATTGCTGCCTTTATGTGCTGTTGGAAATATGAACGCAAAAAAAGCACCTGTGGGAAACTCATATTTTTCTATGATACCCAAGTTTTCGAGATGTTTTGGAGGTGTGTTGTCAGAGACAGTTTCAGCAAACAATCTCTGGTCCAAGCATTGATATGCTCGGGGTGTATATTGGCAGATAAGGAACTGCAGGGAGGGGGTGCTTGTTAAATGGATTAACTAAACAACAATGCCGGCAGTTAGAAACTCAATATTTTGCATAGTTGTTGTGTATCATCTACCAATAAAGATAAAACACACAGTTTGTCATTTCCATTCATTGTTTTTTTTATGGGTTTTTTCAGCTTTATTTTGATAGGACAGTGTAGAGAGACAGGAAGAGATGTGCTACAAGGGTCGGCGGTCGGATTCGAACCACTAACGTCGCGACTCACATTGAGTACGTGGATAGCACAGGCTGTGCCACGAGAGGCCCCTCTTCCATTCAGTGTTTGGTTTCAAAAGCACTTAATTTCTGAGTTGAGAAATCTCAAGATACCAGCACCCAGGCCACTAGGGGGGCTTGCGCAAAAAGGGGTTAATACCATGTAAACACATGCTTGTTGACTATTAAATTGATGTTAAATTTATGTTTACCTTAATGCTTTGTCTCACACTTGTGGCATGTGGCAGACAAGTGTTTGCATTTGATCAATGGGTAAAAATTCCCATAAAACTGTCCGCATTGACCTGAAAAGGAGATTGTACAGATGAAGCTGTCTCACAGCATTTTCACTCTTCCCCCTCTGGGAAAGAAAGAATCTGGATCTAAAAAAGATAACCCACTTACTTTGACAGTGATCTTGAAAGAGGGCTAAAATAAAATGGTCTTTCATTTTCTTATTTCCCCCCAAATTCTACTGCAATGCAATTCCATATTCTGTCATAGATGCTTTAAATGAAAGCGAATTGGATTGTTTATTTGGATGCACCATGCATTTGAGAAATCAAATAGGTCGTATTTTCATAGCAGTTGAAAAATGTGACAACTTAAATCTTTAAATATCTAGGAATTGTCCAGTTGAATCTCACAGCTTATTTGCGTGAGCTCCTGCAATGCTGTGTAACATATTGAACCAATGTAATGTCAAGTCTCATGTTCTGGCTAAATTCTTTGCAATGCATGAACAAACAGGATGGACATTTCCCCGAGGGAATAGAAAAAGGACCCCAAGCTGAGCCCCTGTATAAAAGTGGGGGGGGAAAGTTATTTAAGATGGCTATGTGTAAGGTGTCTAAAAAATTCTAATAATATTCAAGAAAGTCTTCAGAGCTATTTTAATAGAAATGTTTTACTGTTTTATTTCCTCCCTTTTTTTTGGTGCAAACATTGGAACCACTTACTGAGCCTAGTAACTCAATAGCAGCTGAATCCTGTTGTTTAACTGTTCTTCCTTGACACTATGTACAGAATAAGACCTTGCATTGATAGCAGTGGTGCTACAGCTAGAGATCTTTTTATATTCAGTAAGTGATTCTGCCATCTACAGTAATATTGTGCTTGTAGCCATTTGTGCCATTTTGTTGCATGATAGCCTTGTGATGGTGGTGATCATGATATTATTTTTTATCCAAATGCTTTAGTGCACTCATATGATTTTTTGGTGTGCTGCTTGATTTGTTCAGAAAATAAATGCTACACAGAGTGTCCTGAATGAAAGTGTCGCTACATACATCAATGCAGGAACAGTGTTCACAGTGAATCCCGGCTGAGCAGATTGCACAGGCAGAGTAGCACAATGATCTCCTTACCACCGACTCTGTTCTACGAGGCAGTGATCACCTGACCAGTGTCCTTTCAGAACCTCAGAACTCACCTTCCCTTCTCTCTAGCAGCTTCATTCTCAGCCTAACACAGAAGCGTCTGTTCTGTGTTGCCTCATCCCTGTTAATGATTGAGATTAACCAAGTCTAAATGTGTGGGCTGCATAGCAGCACTGTACCACATTTGAAAGATATTGCATCCTCCTGCAGTGAACTGAGGAGCCTGCCACAATCTAACATAGGCAGGAAATTATTATCTAGACAGACAGAAGGAGATCTGTTCAAGACAAGCCAACAGGATTGCATTCTGAGACTCTTCCAGCACGTCATATCTAGCATAGTGTACAAATGCAATGCACAAAGCCTGGCATGAATAACAAAAATATCAATACCAAAAAGAATAAGTAACATGGCTCCAGTTTCAAAGCAGACACTTAATATAAGGAGCTGCACTTACATTTAACCATAACAAACTAACTGCTGTTTTTGAGTGGAGTTGTGAAATACAGCTGAAACAAACCCCAGCAATTGTTTTGTTTGGAATATACAGTACGTCTAATGTCGGAATTGAATTCATAATTCATAAAGAAAAATGCAGCCTGCACAACAGCCCAAGTACTCCCACACCCCGCAGCCCGTGTACACCCACAGCCTGCACTGTGCTTTTTTCCTTCAACCCTCACCTCCCCCACCCCCCACCCCCCATTGGCTCCTCACTTCGGGAACCACTGGCCTATACAATGTAGACAGTGCTTTGTTATGCTTCTGTATAGATGAGAAATATGCCTTGTTCTGTAAGTGCTCCGAATGCACAAAGCTAAGCAAACATATTCTGGCTATAATATATGGTCTACGGGCAACACACATCAGCCTAAAGTGTTTTCTTTGGCTTTATGATTTGTAGGTGATATGCGGTTGAAAATCAGTAAAAACATCAAGACGAATCTTGAATGTGAAGTCAAACAAGAGGTGTATGAGTTGACTGTCATAGAAACAACACATACGGAACTTTGAGGGGAAGTTCACTAAGGTTGCAACAAATTGTACATACAGTACAGTGTGTTCTGTGAAAGGCAACATCTGTCTGTAAGATAAAATAGTTTCTGTTACAAAGGCAATGATTTATTGTGCTTTATTTTATATTATTGTTATTAGTAGTAGTAGTAGTAGTAGCTGTAGCAGTAGTAATAGTAGTACTAGTATTCACCTTAATTTAGAATTTTAGCATATTCTATAAATTATGTTGTCAAACAAAATATCATAAGAGATGTACTGCACACAGGGAATGTACTTCATAGAATCCTATAACCATTTCAGTGGATGCAATCCATTTTAACAACATCGGTGTCTTCACACTGGGTAGCTTTTTTGAACAATTTGCTATGAGAGGTATATTAGTGTACTGATATGAAGGGCAAAACATTCTGGATGGAGATGTATTGGGTGTTATTACTCATGTTTCCATTAATGTCTACTAAAACCTGTTGGGAGAGAATGAAGAGCACTGAGAGATGTGCTGATTCAGAGCCTGCTGATAAAAATATGATTCTCTCATTGTGGATTGGCATAGCTGTTTATTAGTTTTAATCATTACTATATGCTGTTGCTGCTGCCATTTGTATATAATTTACTTTGGTATGAATGTATTGATTGAAAACTATGTTATACAACATTTCATACAGATATGTTATACAGAGAAGAGAACAATGAAATTGACTGACATGGTGCTAAAAGATATCATTACCCTACCATGCTGTCTCCATTTCCCCTGCAGCTTGGTTGGCTCAGAAGATCAGACATGACAGGACCTTGGAGTGCTCAGGACAGATATCCCCCCCACTGTTTTCCCCTGTATTACTGAACCTGGATATAAATGAGAGAACAAGTATGGCAAATGCTACAGAGATCAATTAGTTAACTCATCAAAAAAATGGCAGTGAGATGTGTCAAGGAGAGTCCAGGTGCATAATGCAGAATGATTCATTCCTTGTGAGAAAACCATTTAAGTGACCCGCCTTACTCAATCAATGAATTTAATGTCATAGAAGCTATACTTAGCTCATGTTCAGCTCAGCAAGCACCTTAGTGTTTTCTTTGATGAGCATAAAAATCTTTGCCTTTCCCTTTCTACTTCCATATTCTGGATTTCTCCTTCAAAAAATTAAACACAATGAGTGATAGAATGTACCAGTCCTGCAGAACTACTAGTTCATGTAATGGCAGATAATATGGCTCCTTGACATGAATTTGCTCATTGTCGACATATTTAAACTCAATAGATAATGACAGGCTATAGGAACTGCTGGATACAAAACCACCATTGTGGGCACAAAGTAACAATAAAAGGGAAATTATAATTATTTCAGTTTTAGTAGCAGTCATAAAACATCATAGGATGCAATTTCTACAACTTCTGTCCCAAATACCAACATATACAACATGTATCAACGTGAGAGTGTATGTGTGTGGTGTGTGCGAGCGTGCATGCGTGCTTGAGTGTGTGTGTGGCATGTTTGCCAAACTGTGTAAGGTTATAAAGTTTAATAAACTGTTTTTAAAAATTAATTCAGAGTGAATTAATTTCATTTTGCTCATATGCTGAAATAAAGTTGTTACTGAGTTCTTTCAGATTCTCTCAACAGGAGCTCAACTGTATGTCAGTGGGATAGCAGTCTTCTGTTCATAATTTTCAGTCTGAATAAATGCCATAGTAATTGAACTAGTTGCCTTGTGTGGCACCCCTATGGATCAGAAAACTCTCACAATTTATCACAGTCTAATCTGAATCAAATGACTTGATTCTGTGAAAAAGAGCCAAATTGCCTGTCTCTGCCATGGATCAGCCTGTTTTGGTTCACAGAGGTCTCTACCACTGCAAATCCAGCTGTTTTTATGTCATCCCAAAAAAGAAACTCAGGTTGAAAAATAAGGCAAAAATATTAGTTTTTACTTGTGTCTGCACAGGAAACAATGTATCTATATCACCAACAAATCTATATCACCTTTTAATTAATTAATTAGTTTGTCACCTTAAGTGGACAAGATATTGGCATGACTATTTATTTAGCATGAGAGACTAATGGACTGAAAGACAAATAAATAATAAATACTCATAACAAATAGCTTTATTTTCAGTGTACAAGCACATAATAGGTACAATATGAAGTGTAACAGATTATCAAGAAGACAACTAGGCCCCACAAGACATGAAATGTGGAAATGCATATTTATGGTTAGTTATTTACTGCTTGTCATTCATGCACACT
Source organism: Anguilla anguilla (assembly GCF_013347855.1). Lineage (NCBI taxonomy): Eukaryota > Metazoa > Chordata > Actinopteri > Anguilliformes > Anguillidae > Anguilla > Anguilla anguilla. Next base: position 45,012,085 of record NC_049203.1, on the reverse strand, counting down.
GGAACAAAATGCTTCATTGAATAAAACTAAAACTTTACTTCAATTTGTTTTATACCTATTTTTTTAGGTTTTCTCAACTGGAATTTTTAGGTTAATTCATATGAACCAAAAAAAATTCAATTGAGAAAGAAATTTTGAGAAAATTTATCCAATGAAACATTTACTTCAGTGTACAGTATGGTCTTCTATGCCCCACTCAGTGATATCAGTATTATGAGTGGCAGGTAGAGCACAAAAGTGAGAAGCATTTTCGTAAGCACGTTCTCCTCTTCCTTTAATCCACAGAGTTGGAGGCAGCTGTCGACTGCAGATGGCTACCATGACAAGACGTGTGGGTCAATCATTTAGCAAGAGCCCCACAGTTCCCAGCCGATGGACCTGCAGCCACAGTCTTATTTATTGCATTTCATGGCCGGAGGAGGGTTTCAGAAGTCGAACCCTGATGTGAGTTAACATCTCACATATGGCAGATTAACAGCGCTTCAACAAGTCAGTCTGTCTTATACGGGAGGAGCAAGGTTAATCGCTTTAAGAAATTACTTGCAGTTGGACAGCACAAAAGCCTGTCTGTTCATTAGCTCCGAGTGAAACAGGCAGGTTTCCTTCAGGCCAATTTCACTGCAAAAGAAACCAAGCATGAAGATGGATGTTAAAGCCAGACCAAATGCACAGAGCCCTTTAGATCATATCCTATTATCTGTCAGGATTTGAACCGATTGGGATCTAAGTGTAATTTTCCAACGCTGCCTATCCAGGGGACATCTAATTCTCTAACAGTCCTATTGCACACCCTTGACAAACAGGAAGATCAATATCCATAGCAGGGTGGGATAGGAGATTTTATTTAGTCCCATAATTTAAACATCAACAGAAATTAAGCTTACATGAATCAGACCAAACATGACTCACAAAACATAAGCCATGAAGATTAAATTATGAAAGAACACTATATTATTCTTTTGCCAGTGTAATAAGTTGTGTGATATATGTACATCCCTTAACAATTGGTTTTTAAATAGCCTATGTGGTTATTTACCATTGTAATCATGTCATTGCATTACATTATTGATTCATAGATTCATGTAATCATCTTTGATTTATAATATTTATGTGTTTTGGCTATTCGGGGGGAATCCGCAAAAGGATCGTGGTGCTTTCCCGCCTGTCAAACTGTCACTGTACCAGAAAACAGTACATTTCACAAACCATCTGCAATGAGTGTAAAGTATAAACAATTGCACCACAGGCACATGAGTGACAGTCATGCCTGTTTACATTGTGTTATCTACATAATCGTCACAATTTAAAAAGTATGACTCGCAGTAAGCAATGTGTAAACCTTTCAGTGACCACGGCACTGTCATTGTCTCAAGAAGTAAACACCACTAACATGTTAGGCATGCAAGAGAGCAGATCCCCAATACTAGAATTGCTTTATGACAAAGGTGACATTGAACCTGCTGCCTGTAATCTATTCCCGCTATAATTTAAGTAGGCTATTTATTTGTATGGAGACAAGTATTTAGAGCTACTCACATAACAATGTTATTTTCATATAAATTGCTCATTTAAAATTGTCCAATTCTATGAGTTGAGAGAGTGCATTGTTCCAAGAAATACCAAAAAGTCCTGCACCGTTATGTTTGTGCCAAATGAAAATGAATCCCTTTCAAAATGAGTTTTCTTCACATCTGCTCCCTCCTGTCAAGCAACACCTTCAGTACTGGCATTATGCACAACTGAGTTCCACATCTGAGACCTTTCCATTGTAGTTCAATTTCTCAAATTTAGTCTTGGCTAGTGAGTATTGTCTGACATCACCAAGATCTCCAGCTCCTGTTCAGAAAACTTGTCTTCCTCCCTGACCTTTTCTTATCTTGTTTCCACATTTTTGGTTTTGTGTTTCTGTACTATCACTACACAGTAAAATGACCAGTATTAAAACAACTTTTACAGAGTACATATGGTCCCAATATGGTCCAAAGTTTAGTATATTTACTCTATTTTAATGAACACTTTTTAGCTGCGACCGGCAGCAGCCACAGTTTTCGCCCCAGGAAGCTGAAATTTGGCATGGATGTTGGTCATGACCGAAGGTAGAGTTGAGTAACTTTCAAGGCCGATTGACCAAGAGGGGGCGTGGCAATGGGCGTGGGAGTGGATTCACAGATTTACACAAGATTTTGTGGAATGGTTGGTCATGAGCCAAAGAAGAGGTCATGTGTTTGTGTGACGGTGTGTGCGTGGATGCATGCACACATGGATGCATGCACTTGTGCGGTCACAGCTATTGCGGATTTGCGCTTGTTACTGTATATCTGTGCTGGCTATTTGGGTGTGAGTGCATGATTACTTGATTTGTAATGGTAAATGGTGAATGGACTGCATTTATATAGCGCTTTTATCCAAAGCGCTTTACAATGGATGCCTCTCATTCGCCAGAGCAGTTAGGGGTTAGGAGTTAGGTGTCTTGCTCAAGGACACTTCGACATGCCCAGGGCGGGGTTTGAACCGGCAACCCTCCGACTACCAGACAATCGGTCTTACCTTCTGAGCTACGTCGCCCCGTCGTATACGTCGTATCAATATTTCAGTGAATAAACTGTTCATACAGCATGTATAGCATTCAGAGCTGTTTTACAATAACCAGTACAAACTGCTGTGTATTTTTTAGGTGAATCTACCCCTCAGTGTACCTAGGTGTTACTTGACAAAGCTTACTTCTGAAGGCTTACCTCTACTTGACCTTAAACACAAATATTTTAAAAAAGAATGCAACTGCAAACATGATGCATTTTATTTTGTTTAGTTGTGAACATTAATTAGAACTTGTTTGGTCCCATTAAATCCTGGGAAAGAGGTTTTGCATTAACTTGAGCAGATAACCAATCTCAGCCTGTGAATAGAATTGTAAAAGCGAATCACTGCATAGTATATGTCACTCAAAAAAGGTTTTATATTTTTTTTATAAAAATAAGTTTTAACTTCCGTTTCTCTCCTTCCTCTCTTTTCCTCAAGCTTTATTTTCTTTGCTCTTCTTCAACCACCACCTATCATTAAGTTGATGAAATACTGTCAGTAAGAAACATTGACACGTTGAGACACTATTTGTTGTTAAAGGAGTACCATGGTGGTTGAACGTGACACTTCCCAGTTGTCTTCAGGCAACAACAAAACGAATGTGCATAATTTTTTTATTCTTCAGTCATTTCAATGTACTTAAAAACGTATTTTTCTAAGCCTAAATTTCCCACGATAAAAATTCACCCGAACCGTCTGGGCGTGGTAATGAGAACTGTCAGTTAGCTATGATTGACAGACCGTGCCCCGTTACCATAGCTACTCCCATGATACGCGCTCTCTTTGGGAGACTGAATTTTCACAAGCTAGCTAGCTTAGTAGGCCTAGTATATCAAGTATCGGTAGATAGCTAAGGTAAGGATGTTGACTTATATCCAATTATAATTTTTGCTATCTAGCTAGCCAAGTTAAGATAAAAGCACAACTATAACGTCCTCATAAAAGCAAACTAGCAAGCTAACGTTATCGATAACATTGCCTTATGAAAGCAAACCTCCTAGCTAGCTAACGTTAGCTAGCTAGCTAAATGAATATAACCAGAAATAATCTAAAGGCACTCTAATTTAAGTGAACCTAACGTTAGTCAAATATTTGCATTGTCTGAACAGCAGAACGGTGTGTCCTGTCAGATTTCTTTACGGGGCGTGGAAATGGGAGTGGTTACTGTATTCGTGACGTAGCAAAATGACAACTTTCTCAACCGGTTGAAAATAGGACGATGAATTTAAAACGCATATTTCTCCAAAAATACAGAACGGACATATTTAATACTTTGCTCATTGTGTTTCTTCAATGCCTCTTGTGCAAATAGCACATAAAACCGAGAAAGTGTGAAAATCACCATGGTACTCCTTTAAATTAATATATCTAATGCACCGAAAAATACCGAATGCAGATATATCCAGTTATTAGGCTTAAACAGAAACCTTCTATTCTTCCCCCAGATTTGGTAAAAATATATAAGAGGGAAGTCAAACTGGAACCCAGAAAAGGCTGGCATTTGAATGAACCTGCAGGCTGAGACTCATCACTGGACTTCAAAGAACCCAGAGCCGTGTGCTAAAACAATAAGTTACTCGGACCTCCTCGGGATGAGCAGGCCATTGGGCCTCTGGAATGTTGCCATCTGGACACAACTAAGATAAGGGGAACTGGTCTCTTTGTCTATGGTTGTGGGGGTGTGTGTTGGGGTCATTAAGATCACCCGGCCTCTGGCAAGATGGTGGGGCAACTGCGCTTAACAGTACCACAGTGCCCTTATGTGGGCCCCTCTGCCATTACGCTTTTTATTTCTTTTCTGGATCTGGACTTTAAACCATCTGTTTATCCTATTTACAAACCCCGGAAAACCTTACAAACCATGCACATGTTTTCATTGTATTATTGTATTATGCCTTATGTAATAATAACATGGATTGCATGTAAAATGGTTAAACAAAAGGGTATTTTCATGACAACTGCACCATAATATTACATCCACTTGACATGTTTGGTATGGAAGTATTCAGTGAAATTCAAGCAATTGAATGAAATATGTTTCATACCAAATAGAATTTAATAAAACATAGTTACAGAAACTCAGGAAAAAACTAACACAATGGAATGTCCTCTCTGGTAATCATCTCCTTTTCCCCATTTCCCCACTAATTGTTCTAACAGCAGCCTCCAAATGGTGGGGGCCGAAATTCGAGATTTATGATTCGGCCAGGTTAATTTATGGTAATGCCGCCTAGACCAAACGCGGGATTTGGCTTAAAAGGAAGGGAGACAAAGCAATCGAGGAAGATCGTAATCGACTTCCCACAGTGCACATACTATGTGCTCTGTGTGTAGACAGACAGGGAAGATCGTAAACGACTTCCCCACGTTGCACATACTCTGTGTTCTGTGTGTAGATAGACAAGGAAGATCGTAATCGACTTCCCGCATTGCACATACTCTGTGCTCTGTGTGTAGCTAGACAAGGAAGATCGCAACCGACTTCCCACACTGCGCAGACTCTGTGATTTTCGTGTGTAGCTAAACAGGCTGGGTAAGAACTTTTTACTCTATATTTATGTTTCAAAATCTTCCATATTTTAAATTGATTGCCAATTTGAAGCTAATGACCTACCTGCCTGTTAAATAAATTCTTCTTATTTTTAACTTGCGTGGTCTTCATGACTCTAATTCATTTTATCTTCTTTTCAGCCGAAATTCCGATTACATACTCAGGGGGACGATTATGACTAGGACCTACTGATCAGGGGTCTAGTACAGCGAACGTCTTTAATGGGGTTTTCAAGTTAGATAGGCGACCACGATCTGCCCGCTAACGGGATTGGTGGTATTGGTTCTGGTGTTTTGGCTTAAGAGGACCCATGGGCGTTATACGCCGGTTCTTGTCAAATTCGCCTGAAGGAGCCCGATAGATACGCACCGTCCTGGGCTCATAACTATCGATGCACTATCCATGCAAGGAAGGCATGTATTATGGTGGTCAGCCTCCTACCCTCTGGATTCTTCACCTAACTGAGATTTAACAATAGTGCTAAACCCGGGAGCATATATTGAGGAATGATGGCACAAGATAGAGTCGAGTGTAACCACTCCCAAGTTCCACGTATAGTTAAACCCAAATTTTAAATTATAATTCAATATGGAGTCAGATCATCACGAGGGTAAAACCTAGTAACTGTTACGCTTACTTGTTGTGGTCATGGATATATTTGATGTGTTGTTCCGCGCATTTGTGAATATTCTGATGCTCCCATTGGAATATTGACAGTCCGGCGACAGATCAGATATATCTCTGATGACAGCATAGCCCCGTTTGCGAACGGAGAGTAACCAGAATGCTACTGATCCATTTCAGGCTAGTTTTAAGCGGGATATGAAGCAACGCCTTCATATCTAACCCGTGGCAACGGAACCAGTGCATTCTTAATTATAATTGTGACTTTACGAACAGAGGAAAAATAACTAACATCTCCGGTTTTGAATCACACCAGCCAAGGGAAAACACGTGGTGCCTTCCCCTCCAGCTACAAACCCTCATTGGTCTAGCTGTGAGGTGTTTACAAATATTTTTGTAATGGAAGCTTTAGCAGAATTTCAGGAATATTTTCAATATTTTAAGGTCTAGGTCACATGTTGGACAGTGAGGGAGTCCACCCATCCCAGGACAACGTCAGAGCCATTCAGGATGCACCCGCACCTGCCAATACAAACAGCTGAGGGCCTTCCTGGGTCTCCTAAATAACTCTGGGAGGTTTATGCCCTGCCAGGACACAGTGCTGGAGCCACTCTATGGTCTGCTGAGAGACGACACCATCCGGCAATGGGGAGAAAGGAGAAGGGTGTATTTGACAAATGCAAAGCGATACTAACAAGCGACCAAATATTAGCTCAGTATGACCCAAAGTTGCCACTCATGTTATGTGAAGCATACAGCATTGAAGCAGTCATCCAGCACACAATACCAAATGGTGAGGAACATTCAATCATGCATGCACCCTAGATTTGGTCTCCAGCTGAGGTGTCGTACATTCAGATAGAGAAAGAAGTTTTAGGGCTGATTAATGGTGTGAAAAAGTCATTTACCCTATTGACTGATCATAAGCTATTATTGATATTGTTTGGTGAGCACAAACGGCTACCTGCAGGAAACTCCACTTAACACCACAGGAGTTGCACAAGTGACTCGCATGGACAGGGAGTTATCATGGGTCTACCGGCACATCATGGTGAGCTGGCCAGAGCTGACATGAACTTAAAAGGGTTCTATGCAAGGAGACATGAACTGTCAGTTGAGCGTGGGTGTGTCCTCTGGGGTACCAGGGTAATTGTTCCAACTAAGCTGAGAAGTGCGATGCTGAAGGAAATCCATACAGGGTATCAAGGCATTGTTAAAATGAAACCACTGGCTCGCGAGTATGTCTGGGGGCCAAAACTTGACTCTGACATTGAGCAGATCTGCAAACAATGTGGAACATGTCAGGTGGAGCAGAAAATGGCAGGTCAAGTATCACTGCAGCCGTGGGAGTTTCCGGGTGAGTGCTGGAAATGTTCTCGTATCGAAGTCACAGTGCCATTTTTCAACAACATGCCCATGATCGCTGTTGACACACATTATGAGTGGCTAGAAATATTTTGCTTACCAGCCGAGGGGTCATGCTCCCTCTGACACATCACAGGAGGTCACCGACCCTCAAGTCGGCAAACACCACAGCCAGAAGTCCAGGACTGACAATACTCAGGACCTGGGCAACACTGTTTAACCACTAAAGCCCCCTGCCCCCGTGAGATAATTTATGGATGTTTGGATATGACTAAAAGGCAAGTGTAATGACATCCAAAATGAAATTTCTCCTCATTAAAATTTGTTCATGGTCCAGCGCTTGAATATAAAACAATCAAATACATATTTGTTATAACCAATTCCTCAAGTAGCATAATTAGGCCACACATTTGAATATGATGTATGTCAAATTGAAAATGATACACCATATTCTGTATTACAATAATTATTCTATTGCTTTACTTTTAAAACGCAAGAAACCTGAGTGGATGAATAATCAGTTGGGAAATGCACAAAAATTAAGCTAAGCATCACTTTAATGAGACCCTTATGGTGGCCCTGAAGTGCAATTGTGCTGTTTTTAAAAAGGTGCTGTTGCTTCAAAAAAGTTACTGTTATTTCATATAGAAAGTTTATTCCGCAGGAAAAATAAGAAAACCGGGAGCGGAACATCTCTCTGAAGCAGATTTCTTCTCTAGGGAAAACTACTGAGCAGTTGTTGGAAAAGGGGCAGATGTATCAGCTACCCTCAAGCTACTGGACAGAAAAAAATTGGCAGTTACTTTGATATGCTGTAAATTGCTTCATCTCAAGCTGATTTATGTATAAGTACACTGGACATTACTGGCTTTCTTCTCAAGACCTGTAAATCCCTCAAGCACTGAAAGCCATGTTTATGAATCTCTTACATGCATTAGGCTACCCGTAACACTTTACTACTCTTTGATTTCCTTTCATAAAAGAGGTGAGCATTAGCTGATCCTGTTTGAGACGTACCAATCCTCAAGTGTCAGTTTAATGTCATGAATTATAAACATCATCAGCTCCAGAGAATGTTCTGCTAGAACAAAAACTGCTGAGGACATTAAACATTTTTAAATAATGCGATTGTATTTTAGGGGCCAAAATGTAATAGCATAATTTTAGTTCCTAAATATGCAATCATAATGTTACTCTTTTTTATATATTTTATATTGGTACTAACAATGGAGCTACAGGTAAGTACTGAAATAAATGAAACACTAGAATAAATGTGGGATACAAATATATATTGAAACCAGGTGCTTTGATACAGGTGTGGTTTCTCAGTTAATTAAGCAGTTGACATCCCTGTAAGCTCACAGTTGTGTATAAAACTGTGAACAGGCTTGGCCCGGTTGCATACTATGCTGGCTATCATGGCTTGAATAAGAGATTTCAGATTTATTTGATGGTTATTGGGGCACGTTTGGCTGGAGCTTCAGTGACTTAAGACTGCTGAACCTGCTGATATATCACAAGGAACAGTGTCTAAGGTGATATTGGCCCTGAAGTCATTTGAGGGAAAGACATCATCTCCTAGAGGAAACTTTGATCGAAAGTACACGCTGTTCGATATCGGTACATTGGTGTAAGGTACAACAGACAAGTAACAAGTAATTGACTGCAAACATCAATCTAGCCAGTGAGCAGACAGTTTAATCAAGAGCAGTCTGTCAAGAACATTTCTGAGTGGAATACTATGGCTGGCATTTCCTTCATTGTATTTTTATTAATTTATTCATTTTAGTTACCCTTATCTCTTATCATTGCACAAGTAAGTATGCAAGCAGTTTGCTTATACAGGGTAACTGTAATCATTTCTGACATTTTGTTAAACTTTTTTTGTCCTGTATTTCACAACATTTGCTTAATCAGTCATTTTAAAAGGTGTAAAGAATGCAGGGAATTCTCTGAGCAGAAGACTTTGAAAATATGACCTTCTCTCTCTTCCGCAATCTGGCATCTACACTCTCCAGTAATAGACTGCTCTAGGCCATTTCCTCCCAGCAGACAGGTCAGAATATTTTGTTACTTCATTTAAGGTGAAGGTAAAACTTGAAAAAAGGACATGGGGAGGGTGATACCATAAAAGCCTACAATTTCCTATCAATATCAACAAAACAAGGTTATGTGAACATAATCCTCTATAAAATAAAATAAAAATCGATCTGTATACATGCCAGTAGGTCACAGGTTGTAATTTTATAGCTATGCAGCATCACACTGTTTTCAAAAACGATTTCTTATGGAATATGACTGACCAAAAGAGTATGCCTAGGATTTCCTAATCTGTCGAGAATTTCAAGAACAAATAACATTTGCATAGCTTAAATTGGATGAAAGTAACATTTTGGACATTTTGTTTTCCAAAAAAATATTTTGGAAATGATATGCATATTTGTGGCCTTGCCATGAACTAATTTGAGCAAATTCCATGTGCTTGCAAGTGTGTGAGTCTGAAAATGTGTGTGCACCTGTTTTTAAGGTTAGTTACCTTTCCTGAGCTAAAGTTAATTTGTTTCCTTTGGTTTGCTGTTTAATGACAGGCCATTGAGCTGTGCTGTGATAGCACTGAAGTGTGGCAATGTGCATGGTGCCTGTAATCCACCACCTGAGGCAAATGCTGAACTTGGCCCCCTGCCAGTGATGCTCCAAACGTGGCTCTCTATTCTTGCCCTTATTGAGGCAGTCAGAAATCACAGCTCTATTCATAAAGCATGAGCCATTCTTTCTATGAGGAAATCAGTAGCACACTCTGGATATAGATGCATTTTACAGTCAATGACTTTCTGCAAGTGATTAATTAAAATGATTTCATTGTAAACTAGGATTGCCGAAGAGACTCTTGATTTACAAAAAAACTGCATAGAAAATCACTGTTATATTTAGTTATAAATCACTGTGATATATATTTATAAATATGAAGGAATAATAAGGAATTATGTGACAATGCAGTAATCTTGAAAAAAGTTTAAATATAAAATTAAAAAATAAATAAATAAACCTAGTTTAAAGGAATTCAAATACATAAAAATTTCTTTGTGTTAGTAATTGTGCATTTCTAATGAAGACATTAGTATTTACAAGTAATATTGTTTTAGACAGCTATTTCCCGTAATTCATCCAATCATTCATCTTGTCTGCTATTTCCTTTCTTTAAACAACAGCAATGTTTCTATCAAAAAGTCTGCATTGCTGCCAGAAAATAAAGACAAGGGTCATAAAGAATGAAACAGTATGTGTACATAGTTTTTATTTCTGAAAAAGCCCCATTTTTGCATCTACCGAGATGGCAATAATTTCTACAACACATGCCTCTGGGCATGCTCTTTTCTACTTTGAGACATTACATTGCATTGCATTACACAATGTAAAAGAACACAAGTACTGTACATCACACCCACAGGAGTTACATGAGCCAGAATGACAGACCTGACCAAGAACACTCCAGGACCTGAGGGAATATACGTGCAACATAATGTTCTCTATTCAAAATAGTTTATTCAAGAACAGATATTCCTATGAATTCACTTTATTATTCCCTTATCGATATGTAATAGCATTTATCAAACTAAACTTTGCAACATATCTAGTACAGCTGTTATTTCCATTGTACCAATAGACTAGGTCGGACAATCTCAAACAAGGTTCTTATTAGTATAATATCCTCTAGAATAAACAATGACTCCATCACTTCAGACTACAGTGGACACTCGCAGAAAAACGACATCATTAATGAAGCAGGTCTCCCTCAATGCCAAGGGAGGCAGTTTGACAGCTGAAAGCCTTCAGTAGCTAAAATCCCTGCATGAATGCTTGTCTGTCAGACTTGAAGCAACTCCAGCTCGTCTCCATCAGCGGCCAGCTATCATCGGCTAGCTGTCATCCTTCCCATCTGAGTGGGTACAAACTGCAGAGACTAGATAGTGCCGCAGAGGAGCGGAAGCAGAATATTTATTGCCGTCTTATTTATGTACCTTAATTCTGCTGAGGTTGACAATTAAGGTAATTGAAGGCTTCTTTGCAGTATGGCACTTGGGGGAGGACAAGGATGAAAATCTGTTTCACCATCTCTCCTTGCTCTAACTCACAGCGAGCAGAGCACTGCTTGCGTGGGCAGCCCTGGCAAGAATTCACACTCAGATTCTGAAAGCGGGGGGGGAAAAAGACCATCAATCTAATGTACAGTCATTAATCCAAGGTTCCCAGTACTACACATAAAATAATTATTTAATTGATACCCTGCTCACTGCGTAATATTCTCCTCACTTTTTTCTGACCTATATTGCCAAGCCATTAAATCATTTCTATTTTTAGATTTTTTTTAGGTGTACTGTCAGGAGTTTTGACAGGAGATTGTATGACAAAATAAGGTGTAAATGTGTTCATTTTTCAGAAGTCTTTGAACTTCATGTGATGGAACTTTTATACATAGATATATTCTTGTGGACCTCTGGACTAACACAAGGTTCTCAGCTTCCCTGGTGTTAGAAGATAACGCCAGACAAGGATGACCTCAATTTTTTATGTTCATTTCTGACAAGGTCAAGTCAAGTAAAGCAGAGGATTACACACTATGAGCTATTAAACTGTTTGGAGAATGTCAATTAAGTATCAAAGGACTTCACAATGGAATTATTTAAATGGCACCCCATCTTTGAACCCGTGCAAATATGCTTCCCATTCCACAATGTTCCATTAAAATGATTACATGGAACAGCATTTGCTCAGCTTTGCTCAGAGTAAAAATAAACTGAATATGATGTGATGCTTGCTGTGAATGTAAATAGATAGATAGGTTTTTTTTTATTTTTTTTTAAGATACTCAGTTAAGTAGTCCTCTTTTCAACCAAACATGACTCAAGATTCAAAAACCCAGTGACTGAGTAGGACACCTTCAATGCACTTTCAGCGATCTTGAAAGGGGTTGTGCCAGCACCATGCTTTTTTGGCAGGTTGGTAACACAAAACAAGATCTTTTCATTGTTATGAATTTTATTTAAATTTATATCAGTTTGTTACATCTTTTACTTTTTTTGTCATTAATCTTGTTCATCTGTCAACCAATAAAGTTGTTCCTTTTAATTTTAATGGTACTGGTATTAGCAACAACCAGAACATTAGTATAAGATAAGATATACTTTATGCAACCCCGTGGGGTAATTTGTCCTCTGCATTTTGACCCATCCTAGTTACTCAGGAGCAGTGGGCAGCAACAGTGCAGCACCCAGGGACCAACTCCAGTTCTGAGGCCAGTGCCTTGGTCAAGGGCAACTGCAGGAGTGCGCCTAAGATGCATGTCTTTGAGTGTGGGAGGAAACCAGAGTACCCGGAGTAAACCCACAGGGAGAACATGCAAACTCCGCACAGAAAGGCCCCAAGCCGAGATTCGAACCCACGGCCTTCTTGCTGTGAGGCGACAGTGCTAACCACCGTGCCACCGTGTCCACCCCATTCAGTGGGTGTGCTAACAACAAACTATTGTTAGCACAACCACTGAACTCCAAATAGTTTTTTTAAATAAATCTGAATGGGGGTTTGAGCTGTATAATATAGACAGTGTTTGATTATTTCTTCTCAAATTCGTTATTTTGATTTTGTGGCTCACTCAGTTTGAGATACCATTGACTCGAGACTTGATTATAGGGCTATGTAAATCAGCTCTTGATCGCTGTCTTGGAAATTGCTGGTCATTGAGAGCAGCTGTGTTGCATTTCCTCTGGTCCAATGAGGGTGAGAGAACACCTTTCATGTTGGCATTAAAAGAGGTGGAAAGTAGTATATCAAGGTTGATGACTGGGTCATACATCTTTGAACCAAAGCCTATATCATGTTTGGGAGCATGCTACAGGACTGTGTGCGCCCACTGTGCAGTGCCTGAAACGGTCAACTATGCTATATTTGAATGTGCTGCTTATGTAGAGGAGAGGCTGTGACTGAGAAAGGCAGTTGAGGTAGCAGAGCTTGGTTTTAATATAATGGGGGTGCTGGGATGCTCAGCTGTTTTTGTTTTCAGTCAAGAGCTTATTTTATATCAGAAAGTAACACTATTATTTAACAGAATGTAGAGAATTCAGGATGGATGCGTTTTATAAGTAGCCTACTACAGACTTTGCTGTAGTAGGGTTTCTAGTAGTTCGTTCGTATCAACACTAGCAGGTCACCGTATGTGCCATTAAGGCAGTTACCCACCCTTAAAGAAGAGATCCAGATTGATTTCTTATCTTCCCATGAGTCTGCAGCTTTTATTTTTGCGTTCAACTATGCTGGGAAGCCTGGTTATTTTGAAGGTGTTGTGTTTTAAAAAACACATCTATGCTGTTTCACCTGCCCTAAGGCACTAGCGGTTAGCCTTGGCTGATCATTGCAAGTCTATATTACTTGTGTAAACGATTGTCACGCCCTGCAGGCTTTGTTTTGTTCATTTTATTAAAGTTAAGTTCTGAAATCCCTCCTCCTATCCAAACAATTTTTTATTTGCTATTCAATAGGAAAAAATGTGAATTATAAAGGGGAGGGAATAAGAACTCCCAATTTAGTTTTCTTAAACTGAAGAGGCATGAAGTTTATTGTATTTTTTTTGTGTTCCCTTGTTTTGTGAATTTGCTGAATGCCTGTCACAGTCCAGCAGGTGGAGCTGATTGAGGGCTTGATTGCCTGATGATGCAGATGCACACCTGTGTCCATCTCACAGACAAGTGGAAAAAGCCAAAAGAATTTCAAATGGCTTTTAGAGAATCCTTTTTAACTGAGATTCTTTTTAAGACCCTTTTTCTTTCCTTGTATTACAATTTGCAGCTACCATGTTTTGTTTTCTGTTTGTTTTGTGTTGGCACTTCTGTTGTAGGTTGCAAGTGGTCAGGCAGTTTCTGTTTTTTTTTTCTTGTTTTAACACATTTTTAGATAATTAGGCCAGAGTAGGAAGAAGTTTATTTTACTTTGCCCTGGTAGTGAAGTTTTAAAATTGTGCTTTCTTTTAGATGAAAAGTAGCCTAGCTGTGGTCTTTTGTGCCTGAACTCTCCTGTTGACCTACACATGGTAATGTGCTCTTTCTTTTTAGTTAATTTATTTAATATTAATGTTTGTAATCTTATCTTTGTTATTGTGTGTAGGGTTTGTGGCATTTGTGTTTCTGTTCATTGTAGTCCCTGGTTATTAGAACTCGGGCTGGCTTTTGGGATGTAACAATATTGACAAGGCATTTTAATGTAACTCAATTTTTATTATACAAGTTATTCATCCATTCCTATTATCAGTAGGGAAAATGAATCTATTTTGTGTGATTGTATGTTAGGCTGGCAGAAAGCCTCCCAGGCTACTCGGAAGAACACCCAGATACATGTTCATCAGTGACAGTGTGGTCAGTCAGTCAAGGCATTTGCCAAGTGCCATACCATTTTCATATAATATATAGCAGCACCCCTTCATTTTCACTGCACTTATTCCGGGGTGTGCAGTCTTTGTTTTGACCTTAAAATCAGCTATTTCTTCAGACCCAAGACTCCAGGTGAGATGAGTTAACTCTGTAATCAACAGCATTTATCAAGTGCTGAGTAACTATGTAAACCCAGCATGCCCTGCAGTTTTCCAGGACCACCGTGTCAGACCCTTGAGTTAACTTTAAATTATACTTTCAAGTATGAAAGTACTGTGGTGAAAGATGGTGAGCATAACAGATTTGTACTTTAATACAAACAAATACAGATTTAAATTATATATCCAGTCTGTAATGAGCATTCCTTTTATTTCAGCCAGGGATACAGTTTCTATCAATAGCTACGTAACTCCACCTGTACATTTTTTGGTGAGGTGAGGCCACACACACACACACACAATTGCATGGGTGCTAGTCAAGAACTAGTCTGTGTGTATGGACTGTCAACAATACGATACAAGACAGAATAGGCTGTACAGCATAAACCAGATCCAAGATTTTTCTTGTACGTGATCAAGTGGCAGCAGAAGAGTATCCATAGCATACATCAGTTATCTATACCTGCTTATCCTGGTCAGGGTGGCGGGGGGTGCTGGAGCCTATCCCAGTGTGAATTGCACGAGAGGCAGGAATACACCTTGGACAGGTTATCAATCTGTCACAGGGCACACATACTCATACCTATGGTATATCGTCTTTAAGGGCATGTTGGACAGCTTGCTGTGAATTTAGGTAGGCTAGATTAGCTCGCTAATGAGCTTGCTTTCTTATTCTGTTTTTGGTACTAGCTAAAGTTAGGTGTTAGAATTTCAGTTAAATTGGCTACTGAAATAACTTATTTAATATCAGTTGCTTGTTCTGTTATTGATTCTAAATTCATCTATCTGGGAGGGGAAATGTTCATACTTTTTTGTGGCACTTCACTCAAATGCACTGTGTTATAGGTTAGCAAGTGTTTGTTTTCTCTGGTGAGCTCTGTAATCACAAAGTGAACTTGCACCACTATAAAGGAAAAATGTTTGCCTTTAATTTAGTTGCACTTTAAATTTAAGGATAACTGTTAACTGAATCCAGTGCATCCACTGTGTCTGGTCCTGGCACCTTCTCATTTGTCAGATTCCTACTTGTCAGTTGTTATTCTTCAACACAAATTCTGAAGTAAGTTTAGTAATTGATGTTCCAATTACACTTGCCAGTTCTCACTGTACAGGCACACCCCATTATTACCATGTTTCCCCATTCAGAAAAGACCGATTCAAGCAAATGATGGCACTAAATTTTACAGGACAAATGTATTACTGCTGTGAGTACTTAATTGACAAAAACCTCACATTTTTTCAATTATACAGGCATGCTCTGATGAGAAATTATGGGATCACCATTAATAGACAGCACACTATGGACTGAAAATGAAAAGTTGTCAACCAGCTAATGAAGCCAAAATGATACATTTTCATTTTATAATAGTGCACATTTTGATAAAAAAAAAATCAATGTGCAATATAGTTCATGATATATCGATGGAAAAAATGAATGTAAATGGGTTTCAAGACTCCAAGGTGCAAATAACTCAAATTTCTATTTAATGATTTTCTCATTTAAGACATAAGCTATATATGATAAGTTCCAGAACATTTAAGTGATTGTTATTAAAGGTAGCTTCCACACAGTTATGGTTTTTGATGTTAATGCAATAACCAAACAGGGAAACGGGAAAACAAATCTCCCACTGGAGGTTTTCTTCTCTAAGTGTCAGACTGCTAAGCAGCAGGCCAAACAATGAGGGGAAGGTTCACAAAAAATAGTCATTTGTGCCGTTTAGTATTTGCAGCTGTAGTGTAATTTTCTCGTCATTACCTTCTGATTCACTAAATTATTGGTTATTGGAGCTGTCTGTGTTTCTGTACAATGGAAAAACTCAAATTATAGCAGAAAATTACAGGGGCAGGTTCAATCTTGTCTTTCTTGTCAAGCATTATGTAACTGAGCTTATATGAATAATTCTGTCTCTTAACTTGAAGAGGGATACACTTTTATGGAAGACCTGCATTACTGCCAAGTTCCAGGTCATCTTGGGAAAAAAAATCCATGCTTTTTGCAAGTGGGCATCGGACATCCCCTGTATTGAGCGCAATTAGCATAAAAAATTGTTATTTTGACCCTGAAATTTATGTAGGTAACAATTTAAATATGCATGACCCAGATAGTGCACTGTTGTTGCAGACACTTTCCACCGACTGTGGGTGCATTGTTTTTTTGTTTTTTTTCTGGTACTTGCAATGGTTTACAGGTGCAGATACAAAAGAGTAACAATACTTTTTTGGACACCCCCCCCCCCCCCCCTTGATGTCAGTATAACCTCAAGTCCTTGTACCTGAAATGGGCCATACAGGGTTAGCTTATGACAATCCAAATGTGTTCAGGCTGTACTGCACTCCTTTTCCAGCATCTTCCTGATAGACACACTGTTCAGCAGGCTTGATATACCTCCTGGCCTAATGAGGTGATAGCATTCTGGACCTATGGGACAGGGGGAAAAGCAAGAAAAGGAGACATGGTACATTCATTCTGCCTCTCCTGAAGCTTGTTTCCCTAGATTTCTTTGAGAGAGATCTTTCTTTATCCTTGCTAACAATAACACCACAACTATCTCATTTTGAGCAATAAGCAGATTTTGGCCTGTTTCCATTAAGTTACCCTGATACCTCATATGGGTAAATTGTAACTACAGTTTACATACACACAGTTACATTGTACTTGGAACTAGAGTAAAAAATAAAAATAAAAACGAATGCAACATTTGAATGTTATACTACCTTGTGTATATAGATGCGGATGATGGATAGAACACATTCCCCTGGACTGTCTGCACCATGGTACCGTCATCAGTTTGTTCCAGGCTGAGAAAAAGACTGTCAGACTTGAGACTGGAGCTGAGAAGTGTTTCCCTGTTCTTGGAGGGTGCCCAAGTCCTTCTTTGTGCGCAACTGGCATAAGAAGTCCAAACCAAGTTTGGCACCCTGCCAGGTCCTAGAGGCAGAAATGCTGGCATTAGAGACTAGAATGTTAATGGGGGGTTTGTCTGTGTTCTGAAGAGACCTATCACGGAGTGTATCATTCTAATCATTTTTTTTAACACAATGAAAACAAAGGATTTGCAAACTTGCAAGAAATTAGGAAACAACACAAAACCTCCACAAAAGTTATCTGCAACCATTCAAAGTAGGGATGTTACATTCCATACTCACGTGGCGACACTGTGTCAAGCTTTCAAATCACTGCTGTTTCAAAGTACTACCCCGAGGCTTGCTTCAGATCATGTGACATGAGCTTCCTTATGTCACAGGTCATTTTTGGTGGTGTCTGATACCAACGGCTGCTCAACCATTACCTGATCATGTGTCCGTTCTGACAGATCTGGGATCAGACGTTCTTCACTCTCGTATGAACCTCTATTTGGGTGTACATGGAAAAATATGGAATTCCTGTGTATTTCTGCAAAACTTCTGATTCCAGATCAGCTCCTTCCTTTCTCACCCAAAATCTTCTAGATGTATATGGCTCATACATCCCACAATTTGTGGGTTTTTGTCAGAGGAGAGCCAGGAGTGCATTAGAAGACAGTCATTTGAGAGTGCGTTTGAGATTTTGTAGAGAGAGAGGCCTATTATTAATAATGGAAGGGGATCATTTCCAACAAGAGAACCCCTCAAAGGCACAGGTCATGATTTTCGCAGGGATCTGTCCTAAAAAAGGTATAACTCTTCTTAAATGATTTGCTACTTGCGGTAAACGCATCCCAATATTACAGCAGCACCATCGAATCATGACCATGTTTAAAAATGTTTGAGAAACGAATGAAGTTAGAAGTTCCCCACGTGCGTGAACGTGACCCGTGTATGTTGTTTTTTTTTTTAATTGTTGTGATACTTAAGCTACCTCAATGCCCAGCTACTTGTGTTCAGTTCAGTTCAATTTGTATAGGAGTAAAAAGAAATTCTGCCTTTATTGGTCAGATGTGTATCACACGGCCTCTCAGTACAGTTTATATATTGTTGATATATAAATACAGATATATACAAACCTGTGTGCATCCTGCATCAAGCAAAGTTAACCTACTGAGATTGGTTTCTCCTAACCAAGTAAAATACGCATTGTAGTGCTCTTGACACATTTGTTATGTAAAAGATGAGTGTTGCAGTAAAAAATGGGGCGAGCTGCAGGCACTCCAAGGTCACATTAATAAATGGCTCCCTACTATAAATAGGACACGTTGGAAGGCAAGGTTTAGGATGTTTATTATCAGAAGTATACTTTTTACATTTGTCCATCTATCTTTTATTCAACATGTATGAGATCTGTATGTGTATATAGAAACATATTGAGAGTGACACAGGCAGATGATCATTGCAAAATAATTCAGTTCTTGGATTAGTTTTCATGAGACTGTCCTACATCAGCGAGCAGTCCATCCTGGTCCATGCACTTGGGCTCTTCTGCAGACCAGGCACTGTGGCCAGTGGCTACTGAGCTGAAACAAGAGAGGCTGAAATCTTGCCTCATTATAATGTTTCCAGAATGTAAACAAGACAGGGTTCAATTTCATGAGATCTATTTTTTTTTTTAAATGCAAGCAAACTTCGCAAGATTTGTGGTTTCTGGTGAACAGTAAATATAGTAACAAGTTTGTGCAGAGCATAATTCGTTGTTTATGTTGTTGATGTTCCTTGAATAAAGGCACAGATATCAAAGAATATGTAGAAATTTAAGAAAATGTCTCTCTGTAGTATAAATTGTGTAATCTAAAGTTGACTAATTAGGTTTATCTATTGGTATTGATTAATTAGTAAAGTAAATGGTTGAGAGTAATAATTGTTTTGAAGCATTGGGTTTCAGCTACCCCTGTTTTCCTCTAGTTCTCATGTTATCTCTGAGCATTGCCGTGGTATCCATCATGGGCTCAATAGAATCCTGACTTTTCATCATGGTCCAGACCAGCGCCACACCATCTTTCCTTCTTTGGGATTTGGGATCGCACAGGTCCTCAGAATTACCAGAGGCTGTTTTATGGGGAGGTTAAGCTGAGCTGAATCACTCAAGATGTCTAAACCTACAGCCGTCACAGCCCAGATCAAAAGCCTGCATGTTATCAGTAAGTAGGAAACCATCACTTAGCTGGTGTGTCGCTGATGAGGTAGAGACAGAAGAGCACAGCTCTGGCCATTTTTAGTCCCTTCATTTCAAGTAAGGTAGAGGCTACTGAGGGCCTGACGTCATAATCTTTATCCTCTTTAGTGCTGTTGGCTGCAGAGGTAAGGAGCAGGGTGCTCTCAGTAATGATCTGAATGCTTTGTTCCAGACAGATGATGCACAAGCACTTCAAAGCATCCGAGGATGAAGGTTCTGGAGATGTAGAAGTATACAGAATGCTCAGCGACGCAAGCATTTATGATTCAATTTAATTAATTACTAAAAATAATTTTGTTCCATTGGTGGTGACAATTTAATTATGAGAGTAATAACATGAAATAACATTTATTTCTAGGCCTTGGCTCTAAATATACTATACATTTTGGAGAAGATATAAAATGATTTACTGCGAATTGACCTTAGTGCAAATAAGTTAGATTTCGATCTGCTTTTCATACAGAACATAATGATCGTTAATGGATTTTCAAATTGCCCTTGTAATTTTGAATTTGTCTTCAAAAGTCTGATCTTCCTCATTCACTTTAATGCTGCGCTTGACTGTTTTGCACTCACAGTGCAGACATGCACAGTACAGACTGACTTTCGGGTGCTTCACAGGTCAAGTTGGATGAGAAGGCGTTTTATCTAATGGTGGGTTGTTTGCGTATGAGTCAGCTCTTTCAGGTGATTTTTTATCTTTTTATTGTAAGTGATAGACAACCCTATGACATCTGACTTTGATAATAATATTAGCCTAATAGACTTAACCATTAGAATTATAAAATAATAATAATGAATTAGACTTGAGCCAATCTAGCAAGAATGTCTGACTCCCTCCTGTGTGGAAGGGAGCATGAACAGGAGGCTCTGGTTGTATCGCTGCTTGTTATGATGTATGTGGCCTTGAATAGACTGGATAAACTACTTTGAAGTGTTATGGGTTCTCATCAAATGCAAAAAAAATTGGATTACTAAGCGAATTAATTATTAAATAAATCTGTGTACATATTCATCCAGAAAGAGAGATGTGTGAAGAGAGGTGTGTATGTGCTGAATAAGTAAGGCTCTTGAACGAAGAAGCACAGTCTACATTCGATAGCCTATTATATCATCCAAATTAAATCGCAATATAAGCTATTAATCTGTATGTGCAGTTCGACATGTCGGAGCTGCAGCTAAAGGAAGTCAGAGAGGTAGTCTGCAAAGCAAGGGCAAGCTCTGCACCAGGACCAAGTAGCACCTCGTACAAAGTGTACAAGAACAGTCCCAAACTCCTGCTGCGTCTGTGGAAGATCCTGCGAGTCTTCTGGAGAAGAGGGAAGATCCCAGAACAGTGGAGAGTGGCTGAAGGGGTGTGGATCCTGAAGGAGGAAAACTCCACCCAGATAGACCAGTTCCGCATCATCTCCCTGCTGTGCGTCAAGGTCTTCTTCAGCGCCGTTTCCAAGCGGCTGTGCACCTACCTGGCAAAGAATACCTACATCGACACTTCAGTCCAGAAGGGTGGTATTTCAGGGATGCCAGGCTGTCTGGAGCACACAGGTGTGGTGACACAGCTCATCAGGGAGGCCAGAGAGAACAAGGGCAATCTGTCAGTGTTGTGGCTCGACCTGGCAAATGCATATGGCTCCATTCCACACAAGCTGGTGCAGCTAACACTGACCAAACATCACGTCCCCAGCAGAATCAGAGACCTCATTGCTGATTACTACAGCAACTTCAGGATGAGGGTCTCTTCAGGAGCAATTACATCAAGCTGGCACAAGGTGGAGATCGGCATCCTCACAGGGTGCACTATCTCTGTGACACTGTTCTCCCTAGCTATGAACATGCTCACTAAGTCTGCTGAACCGGAGTGCAGAGGGCCCAGAATGAATTCCCGCTCAACGGCAACCACCCATCAGGGCGTTCATGGGTGACCTCACAATCACCACAGAATCAGTCCCAGGCTGCCGGTGGATTCTGTAGGGGCTCGAAAAGCTGGTGGAGTAGGCCCGGATGCATTTCAAACCAGCCAAATCTAGATCTATGGTGCTGAGGAAAGGGAAGGTGGAGGACAAGTTCTGGTTCAAGATTTCAGGCACAGCCATCGCAGAGAAGCCAGTCAAGAGCTTAGGGAAGGTTTTTGACAGCTTTCACAGGGACAGGGACACAACATTCATCCAGTCGACCTGCACCGAGTTGGATAGCTGGCTGAAGGCTGTGGACAAGTCTGGCCTACCTGGGAAATTCAAAGCCTGAGTGTATCAGCATGGCATTCTTCCCAGAATCCTGTGGCCCCTCCTCGTCTATGCAGTTCCAGTCACGACAGTTGTGACCTTAGAGAGGAGGGTCAGCAACCACCTCAGGAGATGGCTGGGGATGCCAAAGAGCCTGAGCAGCATCGCACTCTACGGACACCACAACAAACTGCAACTACCCTTCAAATCCTTGGAGGAGGAATTCAAGGTAACAAGAGCCAGAGAAGTGGTATAGTACAGGACCTCAAGTGATCCGAAGGTGGCCAAAGCAGGGATCCAAGTGAGGACTGGCAGGAAGTGGAGGGCACAGGAAGCTGCTCAGGAAGCAGAGGCAAGGCTGTGTCACAAGAGGCTGGTGGGAGTGGTCACACAAGGTTGAGCTGGGCTAGGATCCTTTCCAACTCCCCAAATGAACACCATCAGAGGGAAGGAAAGGCACCGCCTAGTTCAGGAGGAGGTGAGAGTAGCAGTGGAGGAGACAAGAACCTGCAAGGCGGTGGGAATGAAGCAACAGGGGGCTTGGACTAGATGGGAAAATGCGGTCGAGAGAAAAGTGACCTGGGCTGAGCTTTGGTAAGCCGAGCCACACCGCATCAAATTTCTCATCCAGGCAGTGTATGATGTACTTCCAAGCCCATCAAATCTGCACACATGGGGCAAAGCAGAGTCAACAGCATGCCCACTGTGCTCCAAGCGAGGAACCCTGGAGCACATCCTCAGCTGCTGCACAAAGGCACTTGGAGAGGGACGGTACCGATGGAGGCATGATCATGATCTTGAAGCCATCAGCGCAGGAGTTGAGTGGGCGAAGCGGTTCTGACCCTCCAAGCAGACCATCGCCTTTGTCAGAGCTGGGGAGCAGCCAAAACCCACCAGGAGAACATCTGCAGGCATCCTCACCTCTGCACGGGACTGGCAACTGTTGGTGGACCTTGAACGGCAGCTGAAGTTCCCCAACCATATCACAGCAACCACCTTGCGACCAGACATTGTTCTTGTGTCTGAGTCCACCAAGCAAACTGTGCTGTTGGAGCTGACAGTCCCATGGGAAGATCACTTGGAAGAGGCCTTTGAAAGGAAGCTCTCCAAGTACACGGGACTGGTCAGCAAATGTCAGCAGGCTGGGTGGAGAGCGAGGTGTCTCCCAGTGGAGGTTGGATGCAGGGGATTCGCTGCCCGTTCTTTAGCCAGAGTCTTCAGCAATTTAGGCATCGAGGGAGAGAGGAAGAGGAGAGCCATCTGCAGTACCACCGATGCGGCAGAGAGGGCTTCAAGATGGCTGTGGCTCAAAAGAGGAGAGCCATGGGGTCATAAGTAGCTAGCCATCTGGACACAAGCTGGGGTCTGATCAGCCCCGGCTGAGTCACCTGGAGGAGGGTGTATGATGTTGAAAGACCCGAAACACTCGATGATTCCAGGAACATCACTGAAGATGTGTCCAGATGCATCAGCAGATGTATGTGCACAGCTGTATGATGCTGTGGTCCCCATTAAGTCAAAGAATGATGCATAAACATAAATAGGCCAAAAATAAAGCCACTATGAGAAAATAACACAGTAGTAGTAATAACTGAAGGAAATTATCTGAGAAAAAATGGATAGTTTAGTTGTTCTTGAGTTGGATGCTGCAGTTTTGCACTTTATGTATTTTTTTTGTTATGTTGCAATAGTGTTATATGTTTGAGTAATTTGTTTTCGATGGTCCAATCTATGCACTGTGTTTATTGTGTAATTCATTTTAATACATAAAAAGGTCCTACTGCCAATGCACATAGCATCTTTCTGGTTCTACATTTGTTTAAATTGTTTTGTATTATGTGTCAAACTAACTTTGACTTAAAAAAACTGAAGTGCTACTGAACAAAGAGCCATTTGGAAGCCAAAAGAGCCAGTTCATATTAGTGACCTGAGCCAAATGATCCAACTCACTGAAAGGAGCTGGAATGCCCATCGCTAGTGGGCATGCTCAGTTACGGAGGCCGGGTACTCTCTCGGCCGTAGGATGTGAGGGAATCGGGGAGGGCACGACATAAAGCAGTAATGGGAGAAAAAAAAACCTCTCTGTTGAAAATTCAGGATTGTGTTAATTCAATGTTGAGATTTGAGGTGAATAGACATACATATGGAGATAAGTGGGAAAGGTTGAAATCTTGTAACTTTCTGAATTCCAAAGCATCAGTATTCTCACCTTTTTTTCAACACATCATATACAGTACTCACACACTGGTCAGAAGTGGAATACAGTGTGATATCATCAGAAAGGAGTTAACAAGGGCAGCAGCATAGCATACTACTTCCACTGACTTCATGTGATCTTTCCATCTTTAAAATCAGGCAAAAGAACAGGATTTGAACTTGAATTGTATTCTACTTGAGCCTTCTCTGCAGTTTGCACAGCCCAATTGAAACACAAGGTCTTCTGAATTATAAAGAGCAGTTGCCCTAGAGACCTGCACGAATTAAGCCTTTTCCACTGCACTGATGACATCAGTATTTTTGAATTAGTTCTTTCCCCCCTGCCCCATTTTCCACAAGTTTTTGCATGTTTCTGGAAAAAGAAATTCATTATGGGAATCTGCAGTTTCAGAAAACTGAACAGGAAGTATCTTTTCATTCCTTGCAATTCCTACATCTGCAAATTAATATGAATATACCATTGTGTTCTTACAGTATTAAAGACTGGGGGCAACTTAAGGGCATAAAATGTATTTATTTAAATATATATCTAATTTTTTTTTCCAGTCATAACTTAATATTTTAATGTACTGAAATACACCTAAATGCAAAGGTATTGGAACAATGGCATGATTTGTTGTTTTGGATCTGTACTCCAGGATATTGGATTTGAAATAAAACCATTAATATGATGTTAAAGTACATACTGTCAGCTTTAATTTGAGGGTATTTATATCCATATCAAGTGATCGATGTAGGAATTACAGCTATTCTTTAAACATAGTCCCTCCATTTTATAGGAACCAAAGGAATGGGACAAATTAAAGTTGTCATGTTTTGTACCTGGTTGCATTTGATGACTGTCTAAAGTCATAGACATCACCAAACGCTGGGTATGTTCCCTGGTGTTGCTCTGCCAGGCCTGTAGTGCAATCTTCCTGCTTGTTTTTGCGGAATTTCGCCTTCAGTCTTGTCTTCAGCAAATGAAATGCATGTTCAGTTGTATTCAGGATGGGTAATTTACTTTGTAAAAACTTTGTTGACTTGGTTGCTTCAGCAGTATGTTTAGGGTCATCCCCTAAAATGGAGGAACTATGTATAAAAACAGCTAAAATCTACATGGATCACCCAATATGGATGTAAATGCCCCCAAATTAAATCTGACAGTCTGCATTGTAACTGCTTATTCACTGTTTTATTACAAATCAAATGTGCTGGAGTATAGAGCCTGTATAGTGCCAAAACAACAAAAATGGTCTCCCAATTCGTCTGCATTTAACTTTACTTTATTTTATTTATCTCCCCCTTGCCAACATAATAAATACAACACAACAAAATATAATTTTTCAACATTTTTTTTATTATTCAGTAACCTAAAAAAAATGAAAGACGAGTCAAAGTGAATACTAGGCCTTTGGCAGAAATTACAGCTATGAGTCTTCTTTGGTATGTCTGTATTAGCTTTGCTCATTAAGATTCTGTAATTTTTATCCATTTCTCTATGCAAATCTGCTAAAGCTGTTCCAGGTTACATGCTCAACATTGGTGGACAACAATTTTCTTGTCATACCAGAGATTTTCAATGGGATTTAAGTCTGGACTTTGGCTGTGCTTTTTTGAAGCCATTTTCTTTGTAGTTTTTGCCATGTGCTTTGGGTCATTGTCCTGTTGGAACACACATCTTTGCTCTAAATCTCTCTTGGACTGAAGCAGGTTGACCTCAAGCATTTTGCCTGTATTTGGTTTCATCCATCTTGTACTTGATAGCAGACAGCTTACCAATCCCTCTTGCTGAAAAGCAATTCCATAACATGATTCTGCCACCACCACACTGGATGGTAGGGATGGTGTCACCTAGATTTTTTAAATTTATTTTTATTTACACCAAACAGCATCTTTCTTTCAGGTCAAAGAGCTCACAACTG
Source organism: Anguilla anguilla (assembly GCF_013347855.1). Classification (NCBI taxonomy): domain Eukaryota; kingdom Metazoa; phylum Chordata; class Actinopteri; order Anguilliformes; family Anguillidae; genus Anguilla; species Anguilla anguilla. The sequence goes on along the minus strand of NC_049203.1, from coordinate 44,985,957 downwards.
GGCCCATAAGGCCACAAACTTATAACTTAGAATCTTTTAGACGCCTTCTGGAAAATGTCAGACATGAGCATGCAGTGGCTTCTGGCAAACTCACAGAAGTGACTTCTGTCTAGCCACTCTCCCAAAGAGGCCAAATCTGTGAAAATAAATAACTTACCAATTTAGGCTGTTAATACAATTTCAGGCTTTAATATAATTCTTAAGACATCTAAATACCTAATTCAATTTTGATATCATAGTTATTTATACAGTAGTATAAAAATTCAGTTATACTACTATATAACAACACAACTTAGCAACACAACAAAACAAGAAATAATCAATGGAGTTGAAAATTTTCTGAAGGTACTGTAAGTAGCATTCTCCAATAAACCTTTGTTGTTCCCAGTGTTGCAATAATTAAAACCAAATTTACTCAATTCAACCAATAACCATAGTTTCAAATAGGAAATTATGAGTTTAATTTAAGTTCTAAGCCTCAGCAAATGCTTAACCAATGACAAGACCCTCCCTATGTGGCACCCTTCTCTGGTTCACAATGATGGTCTGCCCTGGACGTACAGTGGTAGAAAAAGCTTCCCAAAGTGGTTAGGACCATAGAATCACTGGTTATCTTCCAGCATGGACTGAATACCTGCCTCTTCAGCCTGCGTTTTACAGCTCCTATTTCCCCTACATCCCACTCCCTCCTTTCGTATTAATTTAGGTCATGGTATTGTTATGGTTTATCATGGATGTAGGCTGTATGCATTCAGAATTTGTACTTTGGTTCTTGGTTAACATAGTTAACTTGCACTTCTGCTTCAGTGATTTTGAATCTGTACTTGCTCGTCTCGAAATGTTGTTTGCCAGGTTTAGCACTATTGTTGAAATGAATAAGATGAATGCACTTCTGTTTCAACTATATTGCAAATTACTCGGGATAAAAAATCTAATTTAGGGCTCTATTTTCTGGTTCAATGGCATACGGTGCATGGGCGCAGTCAATGGGGTAGCACATGGGAACACTGGGCGTGGCTAATGAATGTTTGTATTTCTATGACCAGAGGCAAGCAGCGCACAGCTCAAAGCATGCAACGCAGGTGGAAAATGGGCTGGATTAGGTTGTTAATGTATTATTGGCGGGTGTAATGCAACTGGATTCAATCATGGCCAATCAAATTACATATTCCCATTCTGTTTAAGAACCATGTGCTTTGTGTCCTGGCATACTGCCAGTTTCTGGAGTCTGTCACTGCAGTGGTAGACAAGGATATACTCATTATAAGAGGCTTCTCCCATGAGGAAACCTATGTTCTTGTACGAGAGGTATAGAGTAGGGCTGTCATTGAGTCTGAATGAATCTCTTAAGATAAATTTATTTTAATTGAAATGTTACCTAAATGTATAATTATCATGGCCCAGTTTTAAATTCTCATTAATCCTGTAGTTAAAGGGCCAGGAAACTAGATTCAAATTGTGGCTCTATTCCCCAGAAGTGACAATTGATTTTTAATACTTCTGTCAAGTTTCCAACCCAAATATAACCATTAAATTGTTGTGAACACTATTTGATTATCATGACCAGTTCAGCAGACTAGAAGAGTGTGGCCATGTATCCTGCACTCATGTCTTACAGAAATGAATGTTAATATGTAAACAGTTTCTTTTTCCTAGATTAGAGCAGATTGTCCCATGCAGTAACATTATGCTACTAGACAGAAAGAAAGAAAGCAACATAAACTAGACTTTACTATCCTATAGTTAAGCCTGAAGATCATTCAAGTGTAATAATATTGTAATACTGAGCTTCTGTACACTAACGTTAGACTCTAACTATAAAGTTTATTGCAGTACCCGTGGGCTCTAGAAATAAAACCCATTGCTTGCGGGTCTCTTCATTTTCAGGAAAAGAAAAAAGCATATTGTTTCCAGAGAAGGGGCAATGCACAAAACAGCTGCACGAAACAGTGGCAAGAGCATAATTTACATATTACATGTTGAAGGGATTTCACTGGGCTTAGCATTTTTGTTATGTAACATGTACCCAGTTAACCCCACCCACTGAAAATCTGACATTTAGCCATGGGGGAAAGCAAGCCAATTTATGAATGCAAAAAAAGGTAGCAAAACAACACATCAGCAATGAATTCACAGATTTCAGTTTCCTGGACATTTAAAATTACTATTTTTCTACTATATTACTACTTTTCATTTTGAATGTATAGCCTACAAACTATCCAGACAGTATTTCCCACTCAATGCATGATTGTTTTGTTTTTCCTTGGTTTTTTTTTTTTTTTTTTGCTTGGTGGATTTATATCTAACAGGACAGATATGATCGACAAAAACCAATGATTGGCTTTTGAATAGGCCATGATCATGTGCACACTGCATGGGAAAGCTCAAAAATTTGCCGTATTCTGGGCTGTGACTTGTGTCATAGACCTGTTCAGAGCAGGCGGGCAGCGCTGGTGCGAATCACAGATTACACTAACACCAAAACTGCAATACACTGCACCAAAATTGCAATGCGCTGCTTGATCTTTACTAGCTCACCCCTAACAGATCTTCTCCTCCCACTTCGGAACACAAAGCATCACTGAATTGCCCAACAGCTCAGACGTGTCAAAATCCGTGATGAAAATGCCACTTCACCAATGCATCTATCTGATGGTCTGAAGACAGAGCCCTTAATGTAGTTTTGATTGAGGCATCAGAACGGCCACTCCAGAAGCACCACTTCACATTTAAAAGGAAGCCATCCACTATGCAGCTGTATTTTTGCATTAAAAGCCATATGTCTTATACAATCAGTCTGGGCAGCATTGCATTGCAGGAGACACAGCCACAGTACTAGTTACTGTAATCCATTATGTAAAGCTCTGCATTAATTTGTAACACTTATTTACTGGCAGTTTTGGCTTAGACCCTTTGTATCGCAAATTTGGCTCAATTCAAGCCAGTGGTTTCAATATTATAATATATTTTGGATTAATGTAACATTTTAGCAGGTTTTTTTTTTTTTTTAAACCTGCCCATGTATATTCCAAATGGTGAACACATTGTTTTGGAAATTAAGCCTCATATGATCCAGTACTATTTTGAAAAGTGGCAGTTGTTTTGCTGGAAAGCCCTGTCATGACCTAGGTAAGAGTGCCAAAACTCCTATTTTTAAGGATTGTCAACACCATGATATTACCATGATTGTTTTGGGTGGAATTGATTATTTTAATTAATACACAAATCAAGTTATCTAACTTTGTAATGTTATATGATACAGACAGGGAGATAGCTAAAAAAACAAACATTAGACCTTGTCTGGTTATGAGTATTGTTTATTTGTGCATCTGGCGTCTTCAGCACCTGCAGCAGATGTTGCTAGGAAACAGCTGGAGACTATATGCCCCTTTATGGCAGTGGCAGAATATTGTCAAGAAACTGTTAGCTGAGATATTTGTTCTGAGAAGCTGGCAAAAATGAAGGGGGGTAGTCGATGTGTGGGAAACCAATGTTTGTTATTACCTGGATATATGAAATATACAGTATGTGCAATGCTGGCTTTAAAATATAAAGAGTCATTGATGTCACAAGATACTGAGAATTTCCAAAAATACAAGGATCCTGTGTCATGTTTTTTTGCATCACATTGTGATATAACTAGCCAACTTCAACAACAACTCAAGAGGAAAAGGCTGTGGGTGGCTGAAAAATTATATGCTTAAATTCAGCATAGGAAGCTGTCTCCATTTCACACACATTTGGATTCATGAAGAACGTGACACAGTTAAAATACAGTTATTACAAAGTGAGTGCACTGTCAGATAACAAGAAAACCCAGATAAATACTGTATGGAACTAGAAAATATTGAAATGGAAAGATAAGTGATCAAAATTGCCTACGTCTATGGCCTTCAATTAAGTGTTAGGAAGAAATGAAAGCAAAGAAGTATAGGGAGATGAGAAAAGTTAATATGAAACGGCACAATTTTAATGCGGTCTGGAAATCTAGTCCCTCGAAGAGCTACTGTTGGCAAGAGAGAGACAGAAAAAGGTTTAGCACTAGAAGAACCAGGAGATTAGTTTGCTCTGCCAGTAGATGAGCATCCACATTGTGCGAGAAATACTAAACAGAAGATGAAAGGGCAGACAGGTTAGCACAGTGGTCGGCAGCGCTAACAAATACAGAATGTGCTATTGGTTGAGAACGACGTTGATCAGTGTTCTTCAACTACTGATCTGAATTCTTTTTCAAAATTGTGCCATGCTTATTGCATTTCTGTAATTTTCTGTGGCTAAAAGCATCTGTCAAATGAATAAATTGTGCATTGTGCACGTGGTCCAATTTTCCATAAGCTATTCATAAAACAAAGTGTGAATAAGCAGTCATCTCATTTGTATTTGCGCAGCTGCAATTTATTATTCTGTCACTGGTGGGAGGTGCATGGACACTGTGCAGCTAAAGGTCTGGACATTGTTACAATATTTGATGCATATAGATGGTACTTGTTTATTTTCTTCTGATTAAAGGGATGAGTGTAAGTATATGGCAGGGTGCATTTAATAGCTGGAGCACAGCACACTGTGAAAGCAGCAGGGAACAAATTATAGCAAAAAGAGGGGAGAACTGAAGTAGAGGCTGGCACATGAATCACAATTTTGATTAGTGGCAAAGAGCGAGTTACTTGTACCTTTTGGCAATTTATTCAATATGGCTTCATCCAGCAATCATAGCCCGAAAGGCATAGCCTGGCATCTGCCATGCACCAAACAGTACGCAATATCCTTCATTTACAATCTGTCATTTTTGTTTTTCAGTGAAAAAAGTCTGACTTCATTTGGCTCAAAGCAGAGGTGGCAGGGCCACATGTTTTGTGCGCTGCGCAATGGTCCTGCCTCTGATCTTAATTACTTCATTAGCCCAGACATTTAATCAGCTTGACGTTTAAAAAAAAAAAATTAACAGTAATCTGAAAACCATCAAAGCCCTAATTGTTATTTGTACCATATTCTCAAGAAAGATTCTGAGGGATACATAGGTGTAATTAAGTAAATTGATCAATTAGGCGAGGCATACATGTTGAAATGAATGCCAGCGTGTATGCAGCTCTCCTGGGACTAAGTTAGACAGCCAGAGCCACTGCGACACTGAAATCGAGTGGACCTCTTTATAATAACAGGGCCTTAATGCTTCGCTGGAGTGCATTCACTTGTTAAATAACATACAAACAAAAAAAGAATGTCTTTTGTGAATGCTGCACAATAAGAGAGCGGTGCGCTCATTTACATAATCCAAGCGCATCCTAAATGTTGCATACTATTTCCGAAATATCAGGATATGCTGAACTTCAACCTTGCACGTCCATGTGGTGACTCTATAAGCTTCTATGGATTTGGCAGGCAGTGCTGGAAGGTCACTCGGCACAGAGGTCCTCCACCTTCCCAGGATGAAACACTGCAGGCTCTCATGCTTTGACTCTCCACTGACTGGTCTCCCTTTAAAAACTTCACCGGTTGCACTGTTGTGACCTCCCAGGGTTAACTAACAAAAGACGTGTTTATCAAGGCGAACTGCAAGACTCTCTTCCATTATGTCTGTAGCTTTAGTCTGTCTGTCTCTCTTGCTCTCTCTCTCTCTTTCTCTCTCTCTCTCTCTGTTTGATTTAACAAATCACTGCAGAGCAAAGTGCAGAGAAAAGTTGTTGATGTGTGAAAGTTCCACAGCTCCCCCTGCTGGCTGTCAGCACAAAATGGCCTGAATACCCAACTTGTCAAGAATGGCATTTAAGGCTATATGATTCAGTTATAGCCAGTGGCCTTTTCTATGTTCTTTAGCTGACAGTGGCTATTAAGTACAACTTAATTGTGTCTTCCTGCTAGTCTGCCAGATGTCTTGAAAAGATGCTGTTGCCAGCAGTTGAAAGATGGGACGAACCAGGGAGTGATTTATTTTATTTATTTTTTTTTTTTTAATGGCTCAGAGGTCTCTGATTATTCCTATCAAACCTGGCCTCCGATGTGCCTTTCTGATAGTATTCAAAGTCGGCTGGTCCTGGTAAACCTGTATTGTGGTTGCATACTCCTTAAATGGAGGAGTGACACAGGTTACCGAGGCAGGTCAAACGTACGCAACCAGCCTTGTCGCTGTAATTAAACCGACTCGTGTCATTTAGAGTTACATCACCTCAAAAGTGGATTGTTACAGGGCGTTAAACGGCCGCGTGGCAGGGTTGCCATGCGACATAGCCCTGGGAGCACCCTTTCCAAGCCCACTTTCTGTGAGCACCAGCCAGAAGCCGTTCCTGCGCTGCACCGGTCCAGGTTTGAATGAACACCGAGGGAGCTGAGTGAGAATCCCCCGCAGGACCCCGCCCCGCAGTCGAGGGGCGTAAATATTAAGACTCGCGCTCATAAATATTCATAAATAAACACGAAGGCGGATTGCGAAGGATGCGGATGCGCGAGCCGGGGGTTTCCCCTAACGACGGCGGGCGGCGATGCGCTCCGATCTGAAGCGCCGGCGACGGTGTTTTCCGACCGCCGCGGCCCCCGCGCGGAAGGGGGTTCGAACGCGCGCCGCGCTCTCCGCCGCCTCGGCCGGCCGCGAAACAGAGGCGGCGTACGGGAACCCCAAAGAATCAGAGGAGGAGGAGGAGGAGGAGGAGGAGGCGCGCGTTTGCCACCGAATGCGTTTCGGGTCCCTCCGGCATAGACCGCGCTTGCCTTTGGTGCTTTTTCTTTAATCTCGGCCAGGAGTTCTTACGCGCTCTGTTTATGTCTCCTGCGCCTTCGGAAAATGCTCTCATTAGGCGTGCTTCCTACTGCTCTTTAGCTCTTCTAAAAGCTCCTTTTTTTGGAAGGTGAGCCGGTGGATAGATCTGTCCCCAATGAACACATCCCCTCCCTCCCCTCCCTCCCCCCCCCCCCCCCCCCGCCACACTCTTCCTCCCCCCAACCGTGTGTTCTTTCCTGGCACAAGCAAACACGGGCTTAAGCAGAACCGCAAACATAAGAACTGGAAACAACAAATCCGATGGCATGTGCGAGGGCGAATAATGATGCGCACGTGGCAGGGACCCTGTCCCGTGGTTCCCAGGGCAGCCCGATGAACCCATAATATACAAATCCCCCTCGCAGGCAGGGGTTTGGGTCCCAGCGATGCCATTTTGCGTACCGTGATCCTATCTGTAACCCCGCTTCCACCCCCCATCTGAATGAGGTGAACAAAATATTAAAAAACGAGGGCGGACTCGTGCGTGGCACATGCGAGAAAGAGATGTGTCCTTGCCGCGACCTTCAAGACATCTCCTGCCGGCGAATTCAAATCAAACGGGCGACAGGCAGCCGAGGTTGTCGACGCGTTTGTATTCCGGACTCCTCTCACACCAAGGGCTCCAGTGTCACATTCGTCTCTGATTTCTGGCTGATTGCATCCGACAAATAAAAGATGAACTGAATGCTTTTCAAGTGGTGTGTAGCATTTCAGAATGCAAAATTGAGCTTGCGTTATATCCCCCTAGACCAGGCAAAATATAACTTTAAAGTATTCTTTTTTTAGCATAGTACAAGTGTATGACAAAAACATGTTACAGTGAAAATATTTTCAAAAATATTATTTCTTTTTTTATTGAATTTACCTTGTAGTGTAGGTTTTCAGCATAGAATGTTCTTTAGATTAAGTCCAGAGACTCATGTCCCCTAAAGGGGACAAAAATTATTTTCCGGGTCTTAGTAAGACTCGATATCTTCTTATTTTATTTAGTTAATTATGTACCTCAGAGCAATACACAGTTAAGGCCATATTTATTGTGCATTTATGATGCCACATAACAGACATTGTAAATACATTTTTATGCAATATGCTTGGATTTGAAAGTGATAATGAGCTGCATGGTCGTCCTCCAAAGAAATTTATCATTGTGAGTAAATTTTTTTTTTTTTTTAACGTGACAACCTTCTGGTCGAGATTGATAAAACCTCGAAGGCCGCAGCCAAATAGTTTTCCTTATCAGCAATGCCAGTCTAGAGTGCATGCTTGCACTGTGACACTCTGAAGAATAGGCCTGTCTCCAAAATGATCACAGCCCTTAATTCTCTTTCTGACATATCTCAGAAATTACATTAAACTGTGAAGGGTGGTAACTCAAACATTGTTGAAACCTAACAATATAGCTAATTCCAGACAAAAAAATGTTTCAAGTAATAATAGCTGATAAAAACGTGTTCACCCCTCAGCAGGTCAGAGGGGCGGGTTTCCGAAAATTCAGTATTCTGTCAGAACATCCAAAATGTTTTCTGAGAAATGTATTAGCCTGTTTTTATTATGGTACATCTAAACAGGCCATGACCACCATTGCATCTATAGTCTCTAAAGGTGCATAACTGATTTTAAAAAGAATGTACTCCATTTGTAATCAAACAATTCACATGTGGTTAACGTGCACTTTCTCAGCATTTATTTCGTGGAATTTTTGTACACTTTAGTTTCATCATGTAGAAATGACTGCAGTTTTTTATAAATAGCCCCCCATTTCAGGGCATCATAATGTTTGGGACAAATGGTGTCACAGGTGTTTCTGATTAGTCAAGTGTGTTCAATTGCTTCCTTAGTGCAGGTATAAGAGAGATTTCAATATCTAGTTTTGGTTTTGAACTGCCCAAGATCCAAAGCGCTCCCCCCTCATCAGTGAAACATGGTGGTTGGGGGTGTTATGGTTTTGGCATGTATGGCTGCCACAAATATAACTCACTTGTCATCACTGAGGATGTACCTGCCGATAGCAGCAGCAGAATTAATTCTGAAATGTACAGAAGCATCTTATCTGCTCAAGCACTCCAAACTCATCCAAACCTACAGCAAGACAATTATCCCAGACATACTGCTAAAGCAATAAAGGAGTTTTTCAGTCAAAAACTGAATCCAATTTAACATGCGTTTCATATGCTGAAAAGCACTTAAGGCAATTAGCCCCTGAAACAAGCAGAAGCTGAAGATGGCTGCAGTACAGGTCTGGCAGAGCGTCACCAGAAAAGATACTCAGCATCTGGTGATGTCTCTGGGTCACAGATTTCAAGAAGATATTGCATGCAAAGGATTTGCGACAAAGTTCTAAACATGACTACTTTCATTTGCATAACATTAGTATGTCCCACTCATTATGGTGCTCTGAAATAGCTGAGCTATGTATGAAAAATGCTTTAAGTCCAACGTGAGATGCTGTGGCATATGGGTGTACAGTTTGTACAATGATAATAATTTGTGATAATCCAAAAAAATTAAAAAGTTATTGCTTTATGACTGAAAAACACATGGCAGATGCTTATTTTTACTTGTAAGGAATTTCCTTTATAAGAAATGTGAAGTGGTTCGGGCCTCAAATTACCAAGAAGAGTGTATCTGGAAATATTGCGCAGACTTGCATAGACAACCAGCAATTTCCAACTCAGTCCTGAATGTTAGTGTTGAAAGAAAATCCTCAAATATTGTCAATGTAAGTAAAGCTATGAACTTTGTTTTTCAGTGACTTTTTGGTTTGAATATTGCTTCAAATTATTAAGACAATCATTTTAACTGCAATTGCCAATATTTAATTCAATTATCTTCATTATTACTTTTCATCATTTTGTATCAATAACTTTATTTGTACAACATTCATTTCACTGTTTGTCAAGCTATCAGAGGCTTCCTCAAGGGTATTGCCTTTGTTATGCAATGTGTACAGCGATGTCATGGCACATTTAGAGAATCATTTGCCACAAATCCATATAGCGTGACTGTGTAATGTGCTAAAAATCAAGTCCTTAGTAGAAATGACACTGTGGAAATAACACTGTGGAATGAGTGTTATCCTTGTATTTCTGTCATGTAACTAATGTAGAAGTGCAACTTCAAAATACAGAGAAAGTATATTTTTATGGTGTTCAAATTATTCAGTTCATTTGTGTAACATATATGCAGTACACAAACTGTATGGAATACATTGATTGTATGCACAATTGTAAAAAAAATAAAGGATGGGACAAAAAGAGACTTTGCAGTCATGCAGAATTTCCCAAAGTTACCTTTAAGTCCTTGGTGAGGGCTCTTGATTTTATCACACGCTATGATGCCATCAAGTAATGGTTCTAGGACGTGAGCAACTGAGGGGTGGTTAAAAGTGACATTCTAGAGTACCTTAAAATCATTGTATCGGGTCTGCTATGCTCATCTTAACTAGTGGATGGCACAGCTACAGTATGTGTCTCACAATGTATGTGGGGATTAACTTGTTTAAGATATACTGGATGCTGTGAAGTTATTATAACAGCCCGATCGCCAAATAAAGATGCAATGTTTCACTACCTGTTCACTTTAAGCACTAAACAAGTTAGATCAAATTACTGACCCGCTTTTGTATATTAAATAGATTTTTCATACCAACTTGCTGAAGAAGATGAAGTTGAGGAAGACGTGCACAACTGTATTTTTTTTTTTACCTTTGAATGACTGGCATTTTGGGGGCTGATCGGAGCAATCTCTAACTTCATTCAACTTTAGGGTTTATTGTGTATCCACTCTTGCATGAAGGTGTTTGTAGGCTAGATATAAAAGCTCTTTTTTGTTATTTTCAACACATGCTCCCCTCCTTGTTAATCGCGGTTTCTTGTTTTGGTGTTTAATGAAGACAAAATTTCCCTGAATCTCCTGAGAGTTTGCTGGTTTTTATGTCCTCTGTCAGCTTTGCTAATTATGGCAGTGTGACACAGAAACCCCTCTTATCTGTGCTACTGCTTACCAGCTGGTAAGCACTTCGGAGCTGTAAGATCTCTAGAGAGCTCCATGTAGTCCAGTCCTTTCCTCCATCCTGCTCACAGGGACAGCTATCACACTTCTCTTCACCTCATACTACCCTGTCTCAAAAACACATGCACATAGTCTCTCTTACACCAATGCTCACACATCTCCCCCCTCACACATACGCACACAATTGGCTTTCTGTTACAGAAGTATAGAAGATCAGAAGCACACACAATATCTGCCCAGGGGTCACATACCCACTGGTCGGCAGGTAGCAGAGACAGAGACCATTAATCAAGGAAAACCAGGCCGACGTAAATAGGCATTTCAGAATTCTGTTTTCTGCCTTTTGGAAGACAAAGGAATCAGAATTGTATTCAGGCTCATCAGATGCTCCCGTGGTTGTTCATTTGACTCCACAAACGCTGTGAGGCAGTTGTGCGTGAGAGCTTTGCTAGATCGTATCACTATTTCTCTGTCACTGCTTATTTATGTTTAAAAACTTTGTCAATTCTTCATCAAGATCAGAACTGTGTTGGATTTCCTTACAGAGCACTGAGTCTGACAGTTATCACCAGAAGTTGCACCATGGGAGTTTGCATGTTCTCCTCATTTTCGCCTGGGTTTCCTCCAGGTGCTCCGATGTCCTCCTGCAGTCCAAAGTTAGGTTAGGCTAGGCTGCAGGTTAGGTTAATTGGAGAGTCTAAATTGTTCTTGGGGTAAAATTATAAATGTGTGCTTGAATGGTGTGTGGGCCCTGCGATGGGTTGGTGACCTGCCCAGGGTGTATCCCTGCCTTTTACCCAATGTCTGCTGGGATCGGATCCAGCCCTGTGACCCTGACCAGGAGTATGAGGTTTAAAAAATGAATGGATATTCGTTGAATTATGGGTTGTCATTGTGAAAGGCAGTGCACATGCGCAACATTAGCTTTAAGCTGGTTTATATTAGATTTTTTGTTTGCTGAGTGGAAGCCGTGGTTTGCTAAATGGAATTCCCATTTTATTTGAATGTTAAATGGAACATCTCTGAAACTAAGGGCCAGGGTTGTCAAGATTATGAGTGCACACAAGCGACTTTTACCCTCATTTGGTTGAAGGGTAGACTGTCAAGTCTTGTATCCACCATTTTCCACATGCGTCACCACCAGATGTTTCCCTGCCCTTACTAATGCAGTGTAATTTTAGCATTAACATGTTCACGAAAAAGCACAGAGTGTGGAGTTTGACAGTGAATAAGCAGGCTGAAGGAAACAAGTCTGAAACTTGTTGTTATTCAGAGCACAATTGCGCAAGGTAAGTGTCTTATTAAACATGCAATGTGCCATATGGACCACTTCCCGCTAAACATATGTCGTTATTGACATTGATGAGCAACTTTGCCCATTCTTTCGTTCCTACTGCTGTTAAAAGAGCAATTAAATTATAGAGCAACTTGCATTTCACAAGCATTCAAACACAACACACTCTTTGTGTCTAATTGGATCTAACTGCAGTTTTATGTCATGGGGTGAACACAGTTGTAATTGTAATATCAGAAGCCTGCTGTTCCTACATTTGCTGTAAGGCAGCCCTGGAACATTATTCTTGGAGGAGGAACACAAGCTCATTTGCATAGAGACAGATTGCGAGCAAATGATGCTTCTGTAAACAGACAGACAAATCCAGACTAAGTTCTTCAGCTGCGTTTCTGTGGGATGAGGAGATTTGTACCACTAGCCTGAATTCATCGCACATCAGAATTTTCACCAGAAATCTAATGGTTAGCTGAGCTCCTGAGCCTGAAAGATGGTAACTTTTATTCTATAACACGGAGTTCCATCTTTTCATGGACCTATCACAGCTCTACTCTGTGGTTACCCTTTCTACCTCTGTCAGGTACTTCCACAGAAAATCAATAGCTACATTTGTTGGGGGACTTCTATATGAGTGCTACTGTACTTTCTTTTTCCTGTGGGCATTGTTTTTTTCCAAAAGTGTGCAAAATAGTATGCCAGAGAAATCTGACTATGGGACCTATTATATGGTATTCAGCTAATACTGACTGGTAGGTTCATCATGTCTTATACATTTGGCCAGGAGGTGCAGTCGCAACATACACATTCATGACATCTAAGAAATGCCTCCTCAGACAAATTACGCTGTCTACACAGGCTAAACTAGAGGAGGACAATGAGTATGTTTGCCTTGTATGTGTATGTTTAGCATACCTTTTTAGCTACATTTTTGTATTTTCATCTTAGCTGGATATAAGCCTAAAGTATTGATTTTTTTTATTGATAATTCTGTTCTACTATATTATAATTTGCAGTAATAAAACTTTTCTTATAGACTGTGCTACTTTTTGAGTTTACCAGATTTAAGCCAACAGGCCCATCCCAGTCAACTAAACCTGAAGTAGCATACACAATTATGCCTGAAGAATATCAAGGTCTTATACCACAAAGAGCATTAACCAAAATTTCTTCCATTGTCTGGATTTTCCAGCAAGGAAGGTTGATTTGCCCAGTGAAGACCTTGAATTGTCAAAAAAATAGTTTAATCTGTCTGATGAATTTTTATGTGTCAGGGTATGTATTTTTTATTTCTCTCTCACTCACATAACAGGTAACTGAAAAAGATATGTATGCTTAGAAAGCATATATTGAATAAAACGGTCCAAATAAGATTCTGATTCATCTGGTTTGATGATTGGTTCAATTAAATTTAGGTTTATGGCTATAAAATCTGAGTCCAATTTTAAAATAAGGTAATAGCAATGTAAGCAACCATTAGAATTGACATAAGTTATTATCTTAGAGGTTCCACTGTACATACTGTGTGTGTATCTAACCTGGCACTCTGCCAGGCCTATACTGCAGTGATCTTCAGTTCCTGTTTGTTTCAGGGGCTTTTTGCCTTCAGTCTTGTCTTCAGCAAGTAAAGTGCATGATCAATTTGATTTAGGTTGGGTGATTGACTCTTTGGTTGCTTTACCAGTATATTATGTCTCATTGTCCTGCCCCAAGGTGAAGCACCATCCAACGAATGTTGTAGCTTGTCATGACCCCTAGTTTGACTTTGCTATAGGTCAGAGAGTACTGTTTACTGTGTAAACTGGACTTAATGTGTTCATGACTATGAATAACCATCTAATGAGTTTTGAGGTATTTGGCTGGTTCTGAGAAGATAAGACGTTTATGTACGCTTAAGAATTCATGTTACTGCTGCCGTCAACAGATGTATCATCAATAAAAAGAAGATCCAGTATCAGCCATACATGCCCAAGCCATCAGTACATACAGTACCTCCATCGTGTTTCACAAATGAGGGGGGGGTGCTTTGGATCATGCAGTTCCTTTCTTTCTCCACGCTTTCCTCTTTCCATTATTTTGGTACAGGTTATTCCTTGTCTCGTCAGTCCATTAGGCTTTGTTCCAGGACTCTACGTGTTTTTAAATGTACTTTCTCGCAAACTAATCTAATCTGGCTCTTCTGTTGGCTTGCATTTTGTGATGAACCTTCTGAGTTTATGCTGGTGTAGTCTTCTCTTTCTGGTAGTCTTTGACACATCCATGCAAACAGTGTTCTTGATCTGTTCAACAGTTGAAAAGGGTTTCTTTTTTTTTGCAATTGAAAGTATTCTTCTGTCATTAACTACAGTGGTCTAGTATGTTCTACCAGGTTCTTAATAATGTATCAAACTGTTGATTTTGACACACCAAATGTTTGGGTATACAATAAATTCATTTTTTAGCCTCATGATGACCTCCTTTCATGGCACAGACGCTTATTTGGTCCTCATGTTGGCAGACAACAACAGACTCCAAATGCAAATGCCACATCTAGAATTAACTCTAGACCTTTTGTTACCTTTCTTGTGCATGAACTGCAAGATGCAAGAGCCCACTGTCCAATTACTTTTGGTCCCCTAAAATGTAAAGATGTATAAAAAAGGGCTGTAATTCCTACAGGGATGACCTGATATGGATGAAACTGGAGTACGCGGAGGACACCCATGTGAACACGGGGAGAACATGCTATCTTAATGCAGAGAGAATCAAACCCGCCAGGACTTGTACACAGAATCTCCTTTATATCACTGACTCCAGTTTCAATGGACAACTGTGTGGTACAAGAGCCTATTTGCAGAGAGTTTTAGAAACCCATTACTTTGACTGCATCATGATTGTCTGAACGCTGTTGATATGGAAATGTTATTAACACATGGGTGACTTCATTGGCCCTCAGTGCAAATAACCAAAAGTGGCAATGTGCAGGTACTACAGTCTGTGCTGTTTGAAATACTTCACCCTCATGTAATATGTCACTACAGAAGACATACAGTTGTTTTTACCCTTAGCCTTATTCTGATCCACTCAACATTGCTTTAGTTGAAATCATTCTCAAGAACACACAAATAATTTAAATATTTATTATTATCTGTATGTTTTACAGCATCTGATGACTAATAGAGCATAAGATTTCTTTATATTTACGCTCCCTTTGTTGAGATGTCATTCTTTCTCATCTCAAACATAAATGAGGCTCATAAAATGTGCATTTCGAATCTTTGAGGACAATACCTGTTTTACTCACATCTGTGTACTTGCACTGTACCTATAGTACTTGGTATCATGTGACAAATGTGTGCTCTACATATGCAATTATATGTTGTTATATTGGCTAAACTTTTTTGGCATGTTATTATATACTCCTTTTTCCTTTTACATGTATCACAATGAATTTAAAGCATGTAACAAAGTACTAGTACCTTGTGTAAGAGGGAATTTTGTAGATGTGCGAATACAATACATTTACAACAGAAAATCACAGGGAACTTACCACATAAATATGGTTCTTCGGAAAAAAAAAAAGTTATCCTACAGCATGGCATGTGAATTGGTATCATTTGGTTGCCTTTATTTAACAACCTTTAGTATGTGCTCCATACACATGAATTGTAATGTAATATTGCAACATATATATATATATATATATATATTTTTTTTTTTTAAAGCCAAAGCATACTTTATGTATAATCCTATATAAATTGAGTGAAGTGAAGCGTTCGCCAATATGTTTAGGAGAAAATAAACAAGCCATAAGCCAAAGTAATGGTACCTATGTCTTCCTACATCTGTTCGTGTTATTTGGGCCTGTGTTCTTTTTCATCTCACCATCTCAATAGAATGTGGACTTTGTGTGTATGATCAATGTGTAAACATTGCTAATGTTTCCAAAACGGTTATGTAATCAACATCGAATGGTGTGATTGTGGTAATGTATCAAAGTTTATGAAGTTATACAATGTTTCATTCAGACATCTTCAGCAGTTTCTCCTGTTCGATGAGAAATGAGAAAAATATCTGTAGTCAATGTAGTTATTTTTGTGAGGAACCCTGGAAAATGGCAAACTCTCAATGCTGTGTATATGGGGCATGCCCTGCCAAAACAAAAACGTGATTGACATACCTGCCATCACAATGGCCAATGGTACCTGTACCTTAGTGCACTGTGTCGTGGCATGTATCTATATTGTTAACTTGGAGTGACTATTTCCCTGATATAAACATGAACTACTTGTTTCAATTTATCAATTGTTTTTGTTTCAAATCACTTATACAGTAATGATTTACAGTGCCATCTAGTGTATATATTGTGAAGTGTCCCTTCTGACAGATTTCCCCCAATGCTTCAAACGTTTGTTTTTGATTTTCAAAATAGACACATGGCTATCGCCTTGCCACAAGCTTTATGAAGAGGATCTGTTTGCCTATATAACTTTTTTGTTTGCAGTGTAAAGTACTTTCAAGCGTGAAAAAGCTGATATTTACAGAGAAAGCGCTAAAGTAAAGATCATCTGGCTCACTGGTATCATTAAAAGATTTTCGAATTAATATTACAGTAAGCACACCATTCTCCCATGTGACCATCATATGGATCACTGGTTAATTATGGCAGTAGCAAATGACTAAGAAATCGTTGAATCTGAATTAATCTGCAGTGTACCTGCACCATATTGCATTTAAGTCCGATTGACTTGAATTATTTTTGAACATGTACATGGGCATGTTGTATTGGATAAGGTTGGATAATCAGTATATATAATGATAATTGATTCGGATACGCAACACATTATGCTAATCAATGTTCAACCCTGCGATCTCGAGGTTCCGAATATCTCTCACATTTGCAGGTGAGTGGCTGAAACATGAAACGGCAAAATAGCGTGGCTATATTTCATAACAGGCATGACTCATGACCCAGTTATTAACATAGAGCACATGCATCGCAGCCTCCAAGGAGCAGGCATCACATAGGCTCCATACAGAGGGATAAGTTGACATTCTGACAGAGAAGAGAGACGCGGGATATGAGAGGAAGTGCTGAGAGTTGACGCCGCTCTTGGTAGACTGTATCTCGGGTCCGCTAAAGTTGAAAGTTGTCCGGTAGCATCGTGAATTAGAGGACACCTCCAGGACATTTAATTTGACTTGGTGCAACGGAAAACAGCACGATTCTGAGCGGCAGCGGCATCATAGGCTAGCCGAGAGCTGGCAGTCTAGACTTACAACGGCGCTTATGATCCCTTAGGAGACGCAGAACAAAGGCAGACATTCCCACGCGGGGTGCAGACAAGACAGACACAGGCGACGCTCATCAAAAGCAAGGCATTGATCGAGGGCATGATCTCGGACAACAAGCTCTTCATATAAACAGTAGTCTTGATCCATTGCGTCACCCCGGGCATGTCGTGTCAGATGTGTTTGGCTGCTCTGAACAAATTAAACACTTTTTGGTCCAAGCCACCGCTGGTGCTCCTGTCAGGGTCAAATCTATGATTAATGGCATGGGTTTGAAGTGTACTTTGATCTGCCTAGGATCTGAACACAAATCTTTGCCTTGCCTTGCAGCTTTGCATCGCATCACATTTGCTGATGTTGTTTCAACTAAAAAAATATGTTTTTTATTTAGTCAAATAGCATCAAATGCTGCTCCTTTTCCAGGTATTTTCCCAACATATATTTTCCTGGGCTACAGGATTGACGGTACAACTAAAAGTTGCGGAGGTTTATCATGAATCAATTGACTAAAAACAGCCTCTTGGCAAAAAAAAGGGGGGGGTTTAGTGGGGCTGCAGGTAGAGTCCAGAGGCAGGGATATCACTGTCGCCATGGCAACAGCGAGGGAGCAGCAGCCAATTAACACAGCCTCTGAACACAGAGCGGGAGCAACAGGATCTTTAGGCCTTGGGCTGTGCACTGCAAACAGAGATCCATCTGTGCCACTGCGCTGTGTTGTGCACACATTTAGCACCCTCTGTCACAATAAGGTCCACTTGAGTAATCTCCCCTGCCCTGTGTCTTGTAACAGTTCAAATGTGGAATCTGGCAAATGCGGCGCGTAATGTCACAATGGCCTGCGTAAGTAGTACGGCAGTTGTGGGGATTCATGGGATGGCCTCAACTCCTGCAAAAACCCACTCATTGGAAGAACAGCAAGGGCCACTGCAGATTAAGCATAATTTACCTCACCCTTCATTTTTTGTGACATATGTAAGCATGTGTTATATATTTTAATAATAATTAGATAACACCGTGAACCTGTTGATCCCTGAAATTAACAAAATGATTTGTATGATAACAATAATAATAATAATATCACAGCTTATCTGGCCATCTATCCATCCATGATCTATACCCGCTTATTCCTGGTCAGGGTCATGGGAGGTGCTGGAGCCTATCCCAGCATGCCTTGGGCGAAAATCAGGAATACATCCTGGACAGATCACCAGTCCATCGCCAGGCAGAGGTTATTTGTGTCCTGGGGAAATCAATTATATTCTAACACTGAACATTTCAATGTGTATCATCAAATATAAAGGGTTGTTGCTCTTCAGAGCTTGTCGCATACATTCCATTTGGGAACTGAGAATAGGATATATGGCAGTAAGTTCTGTTGATATGACATGCCAGGAAGATCTATGCTGCAAAGCCTCAGATACAGTGAATTGACAGTTGTTTGTGTTGTGACAGAGCTTTTGTCACTCGTCACTGTGACAGGTCTGTGTTAAAAGTACTTTGTAGTGACATGCTCTTGTACTGTGATGCAGCTCCACTCTATGTTGTGACATGACTTTAATGTGATAAGCTCCCTTTTCTGTTTGTCTTAGTGGCATTTACACTCTGTTTAGGATCAGCTGTTCAGGATGTATGTATTGTTTTTTATATTGCATATCTCTGTTCTGTTTGAATGAATGGTGATGGTGTCAATGATTTCCCTGTGATACATATATTTACTGGTATGTCTATTGCTTGGCTAAGCAAATAATATTGTACCTGGTTATACTGCTTTCCTGTATTCATACATTCACATTTACTTTGAAGAAAGCCAATATGAACATAAGCTTTGGTTTGGTAATGGGTATATCAATGTTACCAAATATGTCCCTAGCTTGACTCAATGGTATCGACCAGAATTCATAAAGGTATAGCTAAAATGTGTGCTTTATACACATTCCCATTACATCTCCAGAATTCATTTATGTATTTGTGTTTTTTTTTTTTTTTTTGCCCTGAAGTGTTAACTCTAATGGGCACCTTATGTGTTCTGTGAAAATACACATTGTTTGTTTTTTTATTTATTTGTATATTTGTCTACTTTGGCTCATTGTTGAATCTCATTTTGGTACTAACTTCTTTCGCCGGAAAAAAAACAGTACTCTCCTTCCTGCAATGGTCTTCCCTGTAGTATGATATTCACACTTAATTCACAACCTAGTGGCATTTTCAGGAATTCAGGATGTCATGGTGTGAATTCCCTGGTTGCAGCAAACACTGGATGCCCAAAGGAAAACATGAGTTGTTTCAGAACATTCTTTAAATCGTTATGTCTTGATGTTGTCAAGGGTCAAGGGAATTGATGTTTATTGCTGAGTGTGCATTTCTGTTTAAAAAAGAAGGTATTTTTTTAAACAATATTTTATAAATTGTATTCTTAAACTGAAAAATAACTCAAAATAACACCAAAACAAATCTTAGATGTCTAAAATGAAATATAAATATCAAGCTTTTACATTACACTGTATTTACTACAGAAAATACAGTTCATATATTTCATTTATGTAGTCTTTAGATACTGAACATAATACAATTTTAACAAGTCTTTGAAGAAAGATATTCTATGGACCACAGAGCTAAAAGCCACAAATACAATGCAGTGTAACAATTGTAAGGAAACAGTGTCACACAGTGGCAACATAATTCATAACAAGTAGGCCATCCTTGGTATGGGGAGGGATTCCTTTACCCATTTGTGTTTGCGGTTGGCTTTTAGTTTGTAGCTTGAATTCAATTCATTTAGATTAGTTTTTATGATTTCTGGTGCTTGGGGTGTTGGTACTGTGTCACAGCCAGAAGCCTACATTCTCAAAAGATATGGGCCTTTGTATGAGACGTGCAAGGTAAAACTTGTGTGCCTGATATTACATGTACATTTTTGACCTTTAGCAAATCTTTGTGTCCAGAGCCATTTACACAGCTTATATTTTACAAACACTCCATTCATATACCTGGATATTTACTGAAGCAATGCAGGATAAGAATACTATTCAAGGGTACAAGGGCTCTGCCCCACCTGGGAATGAAACCTAGAGCCTTCGAATTACAGTACAAGTCCATCCACCTAAACAGTATGCTACACTGCTGCTCTGTGGCTCTTCATAATGTGTGACCAAGGGATGAAAATGCACATGCATGCTCTGGTGTTTGCTCCTTTATAGTGACGAAGTGTCTGCATGATGTTAAAATCAATGTCCAATTAACATAATCCAAAAATACTGCAGTTCAAGTTTAGATAACTTTATTAAAATTTGAAAGCATATTCATCACATCATGAAGAAAAAAATCATAATCAAGGAATACATTGGCTGTTTTTTTTTGTTTGTTTGTTTGTTTTGTTTTGTTTTGTTTTGTTAAGAGCATTAGCCGCAGTCTGCAATGCTATTTGGCTAATTTGTGGCTACATCACAAAACAAGTGGGTCTACCTCCAAGGTGAAAATGGAGTAATTCCAATGCAGACTCTACAATGATGTTTTTTTGTCCTATGGGTTTGCATACACTGGGGATTCATCCTGCCCTGGTATATCCTTTACATGCAGAGAAGCTCAACCCACATCATGGTACCAAGCAGACTTAAACATCACCTCACTGCCAATCATTCTTCGCTTCACAGGAATGATCAAAATTATTTTTTGAGAGATGAAACTCTAAAACAGACATGAATGCTAATGTGCTGCAGGTAGAAAAAAGGGTGAGGAATGCCAGCATAGACCATTATTGACCAGTCAAATTTGTTTATTAAAATACTGTTGATTTACACATAATTAAATATGACAAATACTTGTAGCCTATTTCACACATTTGTGCATTCAAAATGTAGTAGAGGGAGATAAACACATTTTATGAGATTTTAAAATGTTTTGTTTAATCATTGTTTTGAATAATTTTAGTTTTTTAAGATTTGTTTTTACCGCCCAAGTGTCCAAATTAAAGAGCTTGGTCATTTAAAAAATGAGTAGTCATCAGCAGTGCACTTTCAGCAGTGCACCTTTTCACCCTTTTATTTATTCACCAGTTCAGAATGCCAGTCAGGCTGCGTCTATCTGGGTCAATATCTTCTAACTGGTGCGCCTGCAGTTCATTAGACAACCCACATATTTAAAGTAGGTTTGCATCAAGGCAGCAGAGTCCTAGATGTCATGTCTGTTAAGTTATTCATTTCACAGGTTAGCATGCTAATTATTCATGTAAACACATAGATTACCATTGAGTTTAGAGGACACTGTTTAAACCATTGCATTGTATCTGTGACAAAACAGAAATTCCCCATTACAAAAACAGTGTTATACATAGAGGGGTCCAGAAAGATTTCAATAGGAATGTAATACTTGAGATATTGTCTCTCAATGTGAGGCATTAAGTTAGGCTTTTGATTCTTGCAGATTAAGTTTTATGAACATAAAGCGATATGTATCAAACTATTGCAGATGTAGTGCAAAAATATGTCTTAAAGAGACAAATATTTAAAATTTATTCTTGAAGTTAGACATTTTAATAGAAAACAAGCACATACCTTCCACCACTTGTATGCTGTACATATTGGGCATCCTATTAGTCATCATATTTACAATACATTTTTATAGAGTTAGTTTTTAAAATAAATATCCCCTAATGTGTCATGGTACAAGAGTATATTTGTATGGTCCTGTCAGGTAGAAATAAAAAAATATCTTGGGACACAAAAAACCATTCACTCCCACTTATAAAAACAACCAAGTCCAAACAACCCCTTTCCAACATAGTGCAATACAACAAAGGTTCATAATCTTAGGTAAAGATTTTGTGGACAGTGTTTTACGGTTTGAATACTGAATTTACACCAGAAACTGTATTTCATATGAACTTGCAAGTCAAAGCTGATTGCATAGACAACTCTAGCTGGTCTAAATGTATTGTGTGAAATGTGTACATTCACACATTTTGCCTAATTCAGCTGTTCAATTAATATTCAACAGTAACACCTTGCTGTTTACATGTTTATCAAGAATTAAATGTATTGCTGTTTGAAAAATAATATTGTACTTTACATATTTTATCATAATCTTAACGAAAAATAAGTGGTACCAGTTTTAATACATACATTTTCTACATACACAACTATCTGCTTGTAGCTGTACAAAAAAAGATTGTCCAACTCAGCCACTAAAATCTGCATTGTCTCACCCTGGAATTTCTGCAGCATTGTTAGTTGCTGATGATCCCTATCATTGGTTTGACTGATGGAAGTCACACCATCCTGAGGAGATTGCTGAGAACTGAAATTAGACCAAAGAAATGAAGATATCAAACTCAAACAGTCACATAAAACTATTTAACATACACAAAAAAGAGACTAACAAACAATTCCTTCAGATTCTTACATGAATCTTAATATGTTCAATATGTTGATCAGTAGCATATCATCAATATATGTTGACCAGTTAATTACACAACACTGAAAACAAAAAAAGCGTGCCTTTAATGGAAGCAAACCAGAGAACTTTGAGGCCTACCTCCTCCTGCTCCTCCTCCTCCTCCTGCTCCTCCTCCTGAGCGGTTTCCTGCGGGACCATATCGACCCCCAGATCCCCCTTTGTCTAATCCACCACCCCTCTGATTACCTGGGGAAACAATTATAAAAACGAAATAAATTATAAATGAGAGAGGGTACAGCTTTAACTGCTAGCTCTAGCATGGATGTGCATGCTGGGATTTTGTTAAAAGCCATCTCTTCATTAAATTGTTCACAATGTGTATTTAGGTTCTTCCATAATTTTTCCTTTACAGTGCAGGTTCCCCACTGATTTTCACCTGCCAGCCTAATTTATTTAATTAAAAAAAAAAACTGAATCTCTTTCTAGAGCAATCATTCGCATACAGTACAAAAATTTTGGTCTTAGCTGATCTGACGTTCAGTTGGTTGATCAGCAGTGAACTTCATTTTGATCAAATTTTCAAACTTAGTATCTGCTTAATTATTATCAAACTAGTAGGGCATCCAGAGGGAAAATTGTTTGTTTATGCTGAAAGGCTGATTTTGAGAGCAGGCGATATGAACTTTATTGCATACATGACCACAGATGGTGATCTAGCCATGAGGGCATACACTGTCTTGCCAAAGGGTCTGAGCCTTGTGATGTGGTGCATGTAGTCAATACCTAGATTTGCCACTTTGTGTTGGACAGGAGCTTATGCATTACACTTTTAGCTGACTTAATATACACTGTGTATGACATTCATATGAAGGGCTTACCTCCTTGTCCAAAGCAAAGCTTCTTCTTCTTGTAGGCAAAGTAACTGGATACGGCCCCAACGACTGCCACACCCACAGCACTCAAAATGCTAGTCATGTTAATGTTCCGAGTCTCTACAAATAGGAATGCGAATAGGTCACGCTACCTTATCTGTAATTGGATAAGTTTCAGTAAACAGTGTTATGTGCTACAATTTCAAAAGCAAAATTGAAACAACATGGAAAGAATACACCACAAGATGGCAGTATACAACCGTTTTATTTTATCACAACAATCTGGGAAATAATTTCCTGGGGAATTGAATTCTGAATTCTCATGCCCCCAGATCTTTCTTTCATCACAAGGTTTACAACCAATAGCAGTGTATGCAGAACAGAAAAAAAATCTTGATGTCGAAATGTGTGAAACTTTTCTCAGACACAGTTTGGTACACTGAGCTATTACCGAACAACTCACCACAACTTTGCTAGTATGGAAAAAATGGAAAAACCAAAAAAAAAAAAAAGAGACTTCTATTAATTTG
Organism: Anguilla anguilla; assembly: GCF_013347855.1. Taxonomy (NCBI): domain Eukaryota; kingdom Metazoa; phylum Chordata; class Actinopteri; order Anguilliformes; family Anguillidae; genus Anguilla; species Anguilla anguilla. Next base: position 44,961,843 of record NC_049203.1, on the reverse strand, counting down.
GTGTTCAGAACAAATATAGATTGATATTATTTTTGAATTGGATTTCTGATGGTAAGCCACGTACACATAACATTTTTGTTAAAATCAAGACCAAGGGTGGTGACACAGCTCAATGAACTGATTTAAGTAAACCTTTCTTTAAAATCAAACTGATAAACATCGGCAAAGTAGCATATACTTTTTTTGTTACACAAATAAAAACACATCACAGATTTAATAAACTTGGCAGTTAATAATGTAAAAAAAAAAAGGGAATAGGAATAAAATGTTGTTGTTTTTTTTTGTTCTGTTTTTTAAAAACAAAACCACAAACCTGAATGTATTTTTAAATTTTTAAAGAGTTTTCTTGGTGTTTTTAAATTTTACTTCACATAGAGAGCTACAGTGCATGAAGAGTATTTCTTGCTTTAGACCGGAAACTCCCAAATCCCCAATACCTGCCATCAAAGTTGTCTCTAAATGTTTTAAATATCCTTCTTTGCACACAGAATGGTTTAAAACAGAAATGTATACCCTTTTAACTTTAACAAATAAATGCATATTATCAATTATTTGTGTAACTACAAACAGGCTCTTAATGTGTGACTATTTAGTAGCTTCAGACAAATGCATGAGACAAATGCACTATGAAGATGCACGCATGCATGCGCGCGCGCGCACACACACACACACACACACACACACACACACTGTTACGACCCCTGTCGTAAGTTTGTGTTTACATTTGTCTCTGTTGCGTGCGTGCTTCATCTTTCCAGTTTGTCATCTGACTGGCCGTTTCCGTCTCCAGTTATTCAAGTTGAAATAGCTGCCATTTGCTACCCACCAGCAGAGACTAGCTCTTCGAACTCATGGTTGCTGTGTTGTGCATAGTGATTACTCCGTTTGACTTTGCGTCTTCGACCGTATTTTTGTTTGATTCCGATTCCAGTCTAGCCCCTCTGGTTTGTTTGCAGATTAGATCTTGACTATGGCCACTGACTCGTTCTCTTTGATTCTTGCCTTAGCCCTTCTAGTTTGTTTGCCCGTAATGTTGTGTTTCTGAACATTCGCTCTCATTTCTACTCCGATTCTCGCCTAGCCCCTCCGCTTTGTTTGCTGATTGTATTTCGTGTTTGACCATATGCTCATTTTAGACTCGTTTTGCCCTCTGCTCGCTGTATACTGCTCCATTTAGTTTGTGTTTTCCTAGCTGCACTAAAAATCCTTCCATTGGGTTACAAGTTTGTTATTTTGCTTTGTTATGTTTCCTTTTATATTTTCTGAAGCTACTGTGTGTGCAGTTTTAACACTCCGTTGGCGGTGCGCTATTCAGACTTCTGATTTCCGACTATCGGCTAACTGTCTGAAGTTCAGCGTTCAAAGCCGCCGCGTGCCCAGTACCCTTCGAAGACTAGCATTCAGTTAGATTTTGATAGGCAGATAGGGACTGGAGTTACTGGTTGTTTTGCAGTACATTTCCCATACCCATTTCCCTTATCATTCACCCTGTTACAATCTGACCTTAGACCAGGTCGTAACACATGCACACACACACACATACACACACAACAGGACCACCAATTATGAACAACATTACAAAATTCTTCATCCCAAATTTTAAAGCCCTGGTTTAAATGATTTAATCATTACACACTAGCTATAGCATAACATTTTCTTGCAGAATGGCCCAGCATTTAGAAGTTTTTTTTTTAGCCACAAAAGCTTAAAAACTTATTCTGATTCAAGTCATGTGAACTTCATCCAGAACAGACATCTTAACCCTCCTGTTCTGTTCATTTTTTAGGTACAGCAAAAATGTTCCCAGGTCAATCCCCATCCAGGGGGGGTTTGCAAATACATGAAATTAACCATTTTCATTTAAAATGTTGATTACACTAATTAAGGCCAGTAGAAGAAGTTTCATAGTGAAAAAATAATTTTAAGTATTTTTCCTAGATTTTCAAACTTTAAAAAGGGTCAATTTGACCCGCAACATAACAGGAGGGTTAAATAGCATTTCCACAAAGCCACAGAAATAAAACCGGTCTGTTCAGATTAATATTGTGCCTTACATGCCAGCAGAATACAATCAAATCTAAAATAAAAGATCAGATTTGTAGCATAATAAACCAGTCGCATTCGAAAATAACCAATAACATGCTGTCAAGTAAAATAGGACCACACTATAACTATGTATTTTGTGACTGGCAGATGTTTCATTGTTGGTTTATTAGTGGACAGGAGCTGGGCAAAATCAATTGGAAACTGTTCTGGAGTCAAACTTCCCAGCGTCACAACATATTTACACTTCACAGAGCACACTGCATGCATGTCTTACTTAAATTCCTACCAGCAACTTTTTTTTTGTCATTAAAAAAGGAAAAATTTCCAAGAAAAGCCAGACAGCCCACCATCACCCCCCAAAAACAAAATCCTGTTCTTCAAGAATCTCAGAACAGAAAAGATGATTAAACCATTGTGCAGCACTTTCAGCTCACAGGGTCACACCAATGAGCTCCATCACGTTTTCAAACAGCGTATCTACTACCCCTTTTAGGTTGGTTATCCAAATATGGAAGTTCTCTGGCATGTTAGCACTTAGTAGTTTCAGGATCTGGGTCCAGGGCAGCGCTAAATCTGCAATGAAAGACAATTGCAGTGTTTTAGAAAGGGGAAAATTTACAGCTAAAACCTCAAGCAGCTGCCTGGCCCAAAAAGTGCCCTCTACCCTTTTGCAAAATAAATTCACCACTGTGCGCATCGAGATTCCAAATCTAAAAAAGGCATTTTTACATTTTCGGCAAATGCTGAAATTCGAGCAACTTAAGTATTCAATCCGGTGAAGAGTCTTTGCCATGTCTACTGGTGGAGTGAGCACACGCACCTGGGTTGTGTTAATGAATCAGCCCAGGTGCTTAAAAGTGTGCTTCTTTCCACAGTAGCTGGCTGAGACAGGGAAACCATAGGCAGAGCGAGATCAAGGATAAACAAGAACAAAAGTGACTGAAAAGCTATTGTTGTGGTTTTATTTGTCTTTCTTATTTTAGTTGATCATTTTTACCTGTAACCTGTGCAGCTGAAGGCAGGAGGTTTTCGTTTTGTTTTGTTTGTGTTTAAACCCTCGCTCGCTAATTTAAATAAACTGAGAACCGGAATTCCCACCCCTCCCTGTGTCCAGCTTTTCTGTTCCTCCCAGCATGTGATATAATTGGTGCTGAAACCTGGGAATGAGCAGTCTCGTAACACGGTGAGAAGTAGTCTCACTCATTTGAGGCCGCCCATCTCAATAACTGTATTTTCGCCTAAAATTCAATTCTAAACATGTTCAGAGCTGTGGCCAGCACGTGTGGAATTCTTAAAATGAGTGGAATCTAGCCCGAGGAGAAATGTATAAGGGTGAAATAGACAAGGCTGAGAGACCATCTCTGGCCGCCTGTATGAGTGATTAGTTGTGGTCAGAGATAAGCAGTAGGCTATTTTAGATCTAAGTATCTGAAATAGGTGTTTGCATGTATGTATTTCTTATGTAATACAGGTTGCTCACCTCTATCTCAGTGGCTCCCATTGTTTTAATTGTAGTTTACAGATATGTTTATTTCAGAGGCATTTTGTAACATTCTAGAGTATGTCGGCCCAGCCCTCTTGTTGGAATGGTGTGCTCTAATGTGTATGGAATATGATGCCCATACTACGAGAGTGTTTACAGCCAGTCACTGAGAATCACGTACATTTACAGATATCACTCTACCTTCATATTTTGTTTCAAAACAGTCATTTGCTGTTGTCCAGTTATTAATGGACAGCAAAAGTTAGCCAGATGACAAAATGTAATACCTAGCAAGCATGGCAAAAAACGAAAGTAATAGCTAGGAATCGTTGAAAGTTTGTGCATTGGTGCTGGCTAGATAAGTCTGTTGCAAACTCCAACAGATTTCAATATTTCTTAATGAACATCTGAGTCAGAATTAGTTGAGAGTTTATACCTGCATTTAAAATTTGATTTTGTAATGTTTCAGGACTAATTTCTATGGAGTTTCCATGAACAATCAAAGCAGTTAGCTTACAAACTAGATACAATTATAAACTGATATGAAGTTATACGATAGTATGGAGACCATTTAACTATCAGTACTGAACACTAGCTAGCTAGAACAATATTTATTGATGCTGTATCAACACCCTTTTAAATGTATTTCAGAATCCTCTTGCAAATGACAAAAACAAAACATGTATGTGGGACATGATCAGTGCTCGTCCATGTGGAAAATATTTTCTTCTGACCAAGGATTCAGCCAAAATTCTTTAATGAAGAAATGAAGTACTCAAACCTGTGCTGCAGGAAATGCCTGCTTACATAGGGAAAGCCTGTGTGCTCGACTGTGCCGGGAGGACCACAATTGTGGATCGCTTGGAAAAGTCAAATCAGCTCATGCTCCTCTGCCAGGATTATAATGCCTGGCTGCATTTAACACCGTGTGCCATAGAACGGCCAAAGTTTTAAACAGATACGAAAACAGTGCACAATTGTATGCACTTCAAAGTAAAGATTGTCTATATTGTCTTCTAAAACATATTTTTGAGGTATAAGGATTGATTGAATAATATTCAAATAAAAGTAATTTTAGAGCTTGTCCAACCCTTTTGTCTGTTTGGTCATTTATTTGTTTAGGGGACTACCAATCATATAAAAAGATACTGTATATATGTTATTATATGCTTTTTTAAAATTAAATGGGAGCAGACAGTCTATCCTCCTTTCATATTTTTTGATTCAGACGAGGAGAAAACGGTACAAACAAAGAAGAAATCACAGCTTCGAAGGTTCCATGGCAGGGGTCAAACCCCTACCCATGGACTGCACTGCACTTAATCACCAAGAAGACATTTTTAATAACTCTTGCCATAGCAGGAAATATTCACATTCACCTTTTTCATCTTGTCATAATGCAGGAACAATTTACAATGGTTACTGTATTTTAAACATGCTATTGCAGTGTTTGGCTCATAATGACGGTTTAAGAATATTGTGTTCCAAAGCACAATTTCCTTACAAATATCACACAGCTTTCAGTGAGAATGAGAGAGAATGCAAACGGTATTTACCTTTATGTTCATCCTCATAGCCCTTGCCTCCTATAAAACGAAACAAGAGATTACACAACCAAAATCTATGTAAATCATTATGTGTGAGCAAGCCTTACATAAATGCAAATTTTTGAAAATGATAAATTTTGACATCTACATTTTTTGACATATCGTAAAATTTCATGTAACTGTAAACAGTTTTTGTCTGCATGGAATGTCAACAGCTCAATTACACAAATAATGTAAGAGACAACATGAATTAAGGAAAAGCAATAAATACCATCATCAGAAGAAGGATTATTAATATGTCCTGGAACAAAAAGAGAGACAGATAAAGCTAATTAATGTCATGTAAATAGAAAGCAATCTGCTTAATGTTAACAAAGTTTTTGTCACATAAAAAATTGTCACATAAAACAAACCCAAACACTGAGGCAGTATGCATGATGAACTATCCCAATGATTTCTAAAATCCAATACTATAAATATTATATTATCACATTTTAAAAGATTTGCTTTTCAAGAATTGTCCCTGCAGTCAATGTTCAAATGACAAACTTTGCACTCAATCGGTTAAATCCACAAACAGTAATAAAATTTAAGAGACTGTAATGTATAATAAAAATAACAATCATAGAGACATATGTTTAAACATGACAGATCATAAATGAAATAATTATTTCATAAATAGTAATAAGTGCTCATACTCAACTAATCACATGTACACATTGCTACATGTTCTCATACTCGACCAATAGCATACACACTTCACTACATGTTCTCATACTTCATCTGTCACATCCACACATCAGTAATGGAGCGCCATTTTTAAACCAACAGTCAGACCTCTCAGGTCCTGGTCATAGCCTGTGCTACTTTTCGCAGTAGCACAGGCTATGACCTTTACTTTACGCTTGCTGCAGCCCACAGAATTGCACGCACCCCTCCACCACCCCAGCTTCCACCTGTTGTTTGGACCTGCTTGTAGGTACTGGGGGTTTTGGTATTTCTCCCATTGGGGGATATGTATCGCGATCTCTGTTTGATAAGACAGTGCACACTGGTGCGTGCACAGACGTACCTAAATCAGATCCATTCAGCGCAAAAAAATGCATATTCATTAATATCTTGGCCAGCCGAGTATACGAATTGAGGGATGAAATACATGCTTTACTGACCGAGAAACAATTACCTCTTGCAAATTTGTTCATTGAGGAGAAATGGCTTTTAACTCAGTCTTATCTTGCTGACACTTTTTTTCTGTTTTAACTTAACTGAATCCAAAACTACTGGGAAGGGTCAACAATCTTTTCAGGCACTGTGAAGAAATTCAGGCTTTCCAGAAGTCACTTGAACTGTGGCAGCTGCAACTCAAAACCCAAAGCTTTGAGTCTATGTTCCCGACAATGATGAAACACACTGAAGAAACTTGTGTGTCCAAGAACTGGGTCACTGACCTGAAGCGCCTCTTCCAGTCACATCTGGATGCGCTGGCGGGGAATTTCTGTCATTACTTTCCGCAGCAGAAGTGTAATTATTTGAAAGACAAGCGGTGGGTGAAAAAATTCCTTTGACTTTGAAACCCCAGATTCAATAGTAGAGCTAAATTTAACTCCTGCTAAGGAATCAGAAATGCTGCAGCTGACCTGGGTAGCATGCTGAAAACTTACCAAAAAACTGAAAAAAAATTTTCATTCTGGATTTGTCTTGCAACTGAGTATCCCTTGCTGAGTAAAGCAAGCATTTTACTGTCCTTCACAATGACCTGCATGTGCAAAGTTGGATTCTCTGTTCTAACCAAGATAAAGATGAAACAAAGAGAGACTGAAGGTTGAACCTGCCGTGTGTTTCCCTGTCGTCCTGTGAACCAGACGAGGACCAGATCATGCAGAATAGGCGGACGCATCCTTCTTATTAAGTGGTATTTCTTTTGGTATTTTAAGACTTGAATTGATTACACGTATTGTTGTCATGTGGGTTGCATTAAAGATCTATGAAAAAAATATGGGCTGTCAGGGAAAAAATGGTGCCTTGCACCTTGGTACTTGGCCCAATAAAAAAGTAATAAAAGCAGACTTCAAAAAACTATATACATGTGACAGTAAAATACTCACCGCCACCTTTTCCTTTATCTGGTGTGTATCCACCACCTCCAAGCACATCAAGCAAATCAGAGTCTCCAAATGTACCACCATCTTCAGGGAAAAGGACACGCAACTCCTAGTTACATATCTTCCGTAATGCATAAAAGCGTCTTATCTAAAAAAGGATTTTTCAGGTTTTAAACTGATTTTACTGGTTCTCGAGTTATGAAACAGTACAAAGAGTGAAAGTACCTTTTTTTCTTTTTACTTTTACTTCCATATTGTACTGTTGTCCCCCAATGGCAATGCAAAGATAATTCAAACAAATCTCACACTGGAACATATATGCAGAAACAGAAAGTCAAAAATTGCAAGACTAATCATTTTGCCTCACCGGTTCCACCATCCTTTGGTGGGTTAACTGCTGGCTTCTTTGGTGTTACAGGGTCTACAGGGGGAAGGATGTGTGAAGAAACTCAACTTTAGGGACAGAGAGGACAGTTGTTCTGCTACAGAACTGTTCTTTTTGCTTTCTGTGCACATTATTATGATTACAAACATCAAAGACTTGCAATGAGTCCCAAGGTCAAGAGAAACAAACAAGCTCCATAAACACACAGACAGATGGAGAGGAAAACTGCCAAGACGAGCTCCAGACACAAGATCACCTTCCCTGCTTTACCCTTTCCGTGTGCTGTTTACTACAAAACATTAAAACTGTATGTCATTCTTTTGACAGAGAAGCCGCTGCTTGCCTTTAGAATCATTAGGTCTCTCTGTTTTATGGGTGCGGTTAAGTATAGCACTCTGCTGTTTTGTCTTTCGTGCTGTGTGATTGTTCATGCTGCTACCTTTGCGTCTGTCTCAAGGACTGTCTCAAGGGGATTCACACTGGCATGAAGGATAAATGAAATAAGAATTATAGCAATGAAGTGGTCTGAGCCAAAGGCCCTAATTGGCAAAGTATGAGATTTTCTAAGAATGGATCTTCCATCCATTATCTAACCTGCTTAGTGCTGGTCAGGGTTGCAGGGGGCTGGAGCTTATTCCAGCATGCATTGGGCAAGAGGCAGGAATACACTCTTGACAGGTAACCAACCCATCGCAGGACACACACATACCATTCAGTCACACAATTGTACCTACAAACCATTTAGATGCTCCACTTAACCTTAACCCGCATGCCTTTTGACTGTGGAAGGAAACCAGAGTACCCGGTGGAAACCCAAGCAGACACAGAGAGAATATGCAATCTCTACAGGGAAAAACCCAGACCAGGATATGAATCTTCCAATAAGGGAAATATTTAATTAAATCATTAAAACAAATATTAAAAAGGTTTACACGAAATAATAGTTTTTTTTAGATGAATTCAATCAATCAAATCTGTTGATGCTGTTCAGCTGTTCATAATGCAGAAATAAAGTTTATTTGAATAACGTCAATGAAGAATATCTCTCTTAAGCCACATTATGCCAGAAATAGATGTGCATGTCGTGAAGAATGAATATTCCCAAGACTGGTGCACTCTGGAGTCTTAGAGGGCAAGGCCAATACCAATCACCACACATCAACCCAGAGCAACCACCCCATCCCACGCTGAAGCACCTCCCTACAATGAGAATAACGTCCCCCAGAATGACAATGCCCCAAACTACAGAGCACAAGCAACTACTAATGGCTCCACATATATGATCACAACACCACCCATATGCCCTCCCCCTCCCAAAGTGTTGACTGTACAGCCCTTTGTCAACAGGTGGTATAAAAACTATAATAAAAACTATAATAACGAGACTACACACAACATATTTCTGAAAATCCATTAAGGAGATAAGGAGATGCTTTTCTAGTCATAATCTTTCAGTTCACGACTAGGAAAGCAGTGAGGAGTGGCCGAGCTGAAAGTAAGTATTTTGAACCCGAAGAGTTAGAACAAAAGCAAAGAATGTCTGGTGCTACTTGAGAAGTCAAGCCGCCAAGTGCTGCTGGACAACGAGACCTAGAAGGTGAAATCCACACTTGACAGCTTGACTTTTCTGAAGGACTTTTACCTGGACCAAGAGCATCATTAAGATCAAATCCATCTGTGAAGGAAGAAGATGCAACATTTTTCATGTCTGTTCGCTTCCCCGGAGCTTCTGTCCGTCTCCCCCACCCTGAGTTCAGACCGCCCTGGCCCTCTTATGAACTGCATGTCAATATACACTTATTTGCTTTTACCAGCTAGTTTAATACCCCAGACAATAATCTTCTAAACCACCTTGATTATTTGCTCCAATTGATTCCCAAGTATGTCTTAGCCTATCATTGACTACTGACACTGTGCCAGTCAGCAGAAGAAGGGCAGATGTTTCTTCCCACCAATTTTTTTTTCACACCATTTGAGTTTTCTTCCTACTGGAGATTTTTTTAACTCAAGCTTATTTTTTTTTTGGAGATTCAGATTTTCAGATGCAGTCTCCCTCAATAATCCTATTCTGTTTTTCAGCGTCTTTGTGACAGTCTATGTAAATACAAGGTCTATACACATAAAATTGAATTTAAAGAAATAGGGTTTAGAGGAAATATTTAGGATTAATTATTATTCTTACCTCCTGCCGGTGGTTTTGGTGGAGGCTGAGCAGGGTCTTTTGGGTCTTTAAGAGGAAAAATATTTCAAATAAAAATATCGCACAGATACAGAGAAAGATACATCCCAGGGTACATCCAAATGTGGCAATAAGAACAAACTTTCTGTCATAAAAAGCAGGGGCAGGAGTTATGATTAATAGAGTCCAGGTTTGAGTTTGCATATATTGTGGCAGTATCACGTAATGGTCAGGGGGCTGGGCTTGTAATTCAAGGATTGAAAGCTCAATTCCCAGGAGGAATGGCAATGCTTACTCAGAAGTCATGTGTACTTATAAAAACTGTTAACTTATGTTCCACATTGATTATATTGAAAGAAGATGTACAGTGCCATAAAAAGAATATTTGCCTCCTTCCTGATTTGCATTTTTGTCACACTGATTTTAATGTATATTTGTCACACAAAAAAAATGAAATAATAGTTTTTTAAATGTACTACTCAGGTTCCTTTTGTCAAATTACATTTTGTTTCAAGATCTGAAACCATTAAGTGTGACTAATATGCAATAATAGAGCAAATCAGGAAGACGGCAAATACTTTTTCACGGTACTGTCGAAAATACAATGAAATTACACTGGTATTTAAATAAGACAAGAAAACATCAATATTATTAATTACCTGGGTGCACGGCATCAAAAAGATCTAGTCCACCTGCAATAAATAATTATTGTAATGAATACTTTATCAGATGGGAAAATCTTATCAGTCTTTGTACATTTAATATGTTAACACAATAAAATAAAAACTATTGAGGTTGGCATACAGGATAGCATAAAGATATATCCATCAGAATTAGTCAGTCACTTGTATGTAACCAAGCCATAGTAATTATTTATGAGACAATTCACAAATAGGCATGGATGAATATTACAAATTTTTTGTAAAATAGTACGGAATGAATCTAATGAAGTTTCTATTGTTTGATAACTGTTTAATTTAAACTAATTGGTGTATTGTTATGAAATCAGAGTAGAGTTTTAAACAATTAAGGCCACAATAGTGTAAAAAAAAAAAATTAAATCAACACAGCATTCTAATTATCAAAATGCATGCTTTTTAGAGAAACTGTCAAAGGCACGAACAGTTTAGATTTCTAAACAGCATCCATCCCCAAGACATTCACATCTCAAAGGTTCAACTGTGTAATGAAGTTAATTGAGATGTAAGTGCCAAAAAGGTCTGTATGCTGGAAATATATGGAAAATATGTTTCGTGATTTAACTGTACCATCACCACCGGGTTTCTTCGGGTCAACTGGGACTTTTGGAATGGGAGCCTTGGTTGGATCTGAAGAGTATATTGATTAGATACTCATTTAGTGATACTGAGAAACTTTTCATTTGCATTAAATGTACAGAAAAATACCATATTGTGAAAATGTAATCCATTACCAAAAATAAAAGTGGTAATACAGCTCTGAATTTTTTTTTCTGTGATACTCCTCAAACTAAGTTAAACATTTTCCTTATTGAAAAAAAAAAAAAAAAAAGCAAGTGCATGTATTGTACTTGCTTATTACTGCTGCCATTTAGTTAGAGAATTACAGAACAATAAATTAATTTAACAAAATATATAGGAAGCAAAAAAGCCTCGCATTATATTATTACTGGCAGGGCACAAATGCATTCACATGAAACAAAGTTGTATCAAATTTAAGCCATTTTGCATAAAATATGCATACTAATGCATTGCAAAAATATGGATTAAAATACTACACATAACATAACTGCATACTGCCAAGCCCACCAACAAAACCAAGGCTAAAACTTACCTTTCTCATCACCACCCAAAGCATCAGAAAGGTCAAAGCCTGAGAAAAGAAATTTCAGAGAATTTCAGAAAGAGATAAAATAAGTTCAGATAAAGCCAAGTGTTTCACTGAGGCCAGCTGAGCAAAACCAAGCGTGCAGTATGAAAGTAATAGAAAGCAGTAGTTTCCCTGATTTTGAAATGGCTCAGGTGGCAAGGAGTAAAAAAAAAAGAAAAAAAAAGACATGTAACATTTTGTACTGAAACAATTTCAAACCACTCTACAGCTTGGACAGTTAATACCCTGCAGTATGACAAAAATAAGATTCATCATAAAACCGTATGATTTATCATGTAATACAAAATTAATCCTATAACAATACGGCTAATCACTCAGGCAGAACACAAATTTATTGTTTTGTTACTATATCAACCTAGGTGTTGCAAGTTAGTTTCAGTTTATTGACCATAAGAGTATCCATACAAATAATGTATACATACCACAGACTGTCTGCTCGTGTTTGCACTAATTGCATGTTACATGGACTATTTAGTGAGACTGTGTATGGAAGAAACAGACAAAAATGATCTTCTTTGGGCTTTGAAATTGTCAAAATATAAACAAATACATAAAGAAGGAGCATGCAGGACCATTGTATTCAAATGTCTGTGCTCTGGTGACATCTATTAGTTCTGACATGTCTTCAAGCAACAAATGGAGTTCTTTGTCAATTTTCACTTATGATGGCTTCTATACAGCACAACTGAATTTTCTACACCCAGTTTGACAACATGCTTGCACCTGTTCTCTCAAGAAAAATAAAATGGGCAAGTTCAAAGGCATGCCCTGGGGTGTTTCTCAGTACAGCCTGCTATCCGCATGCTAATAATTAGGACTGCCTGCTCATATTTTACTATGTTATCACTTTTCTTTAATTAAATATGCTGAAGCTTTATCTTCAACACCTGTTTACCTTGCCTTCCCAAGTGTTCAAAAATGTAAAAGTGAATATTACCTAAGGGTTTTTCCTGCATTTAAATGTCTCAGGAGGCAGTCTACGTTTGAGTTTTTAAGCCACCTAAGCCACCTACAGAAGAAATCGCACCAAAAAAAAAAAAAAAAAAAACCCAAAACACAATTAGAAATGATCCATGCATTTATTGGTACAATTTGGTCATGAATGATACTACATTTTTTTTTTAAGTTTTGACTGCTTTCAAGTTTGCATGCTGCTTTCAAGTTTCAAGTCACACAAAATTTACTTCAGGGAAATCTGCTAAATTGATTAAAAGAATGAGACAGTAGACAGGGAGTGCCCTGCCTGCCACTCCAGAGTCCGATATAGACGTGATTTTCAATGGAAACCGCCTACCTTTGTACATTTTTTGCGGTTTTTGTACGATGTGGAACTCTTCTATAATTTTTTTTTTTTTTTCCATTTTTTATAGCCTACGCTCAATGCATTGTAGTGGTCTCTTGAACAGTTCACAGAACTTCATAATGTAAATGTAGCTAAACATAGGGAGACACCGCGTCGAGTTGACAATGGCAGCAAAGCAGGATCGACTGCAGTCACTGTCACGCATTCACCATCTAACTTCCATTTTCAGCCAGAAAAAAAATATTATTTGAGTGAGACTTGCACTGTCAGTGTTCGTCAAGACAGCGTCGATCTCATTCTGTCATTAACTGGAAAAGCAAGCTGAGCAGGCAATGCTGTTCAGCGCTGTTCAACGTTGCTTCAATAGTGTACATGGCTATTCTGGAAAACCCTTACGTGCCCCACCTTCAGTCTATGCGGTTAGACTTGTGAGTCACTGTGATGCACAATATGGAGCTTAAAGTCACATACTCAGTGTTAAAGTGATACACTAACTCGCCAATGTATTATTAGAAAACTGTTCACGTAGGAAAGCCTTCAAATTCTCAGCACCACCACTGGAGACAATATTTTAATAAATTATACAATAGGTCAATGTTTTTACGTAAGAGTATGCATATCCATCCGCCAAGCTATGGCTTGGCGGGACATGCCCCATGCCTATACAGCACAGAGAGATAGGCACTTTTCAGAGTTTCTTACTGATATAACCACAATGACTACAGACAGTCAGCCCTTAAGAACATTAACTTCTTTACCTTCTGACCTCATGCAAACACACAGAAATCAGATACAAATTCACATATCCATGCAATAAAGCCCCAAATTTGGAATATTCTCCTTATTGTCCCGCTGATTTTGTTATCACAAATGCTCCAGTCCCACAATCATTCTCCTCAGTAATTCTCCCCATTGGACATTTAACTACATTAGCCAATAATATCTTGAAAGTAGCCAGTTGCAGGATATTTGGACACAGGCAAAATGGAAATATATGGAAATGTAAATACAAGGAAATGCACTTGATGCTATTTCAGCCAATAAATGACATTTTTCAAACTTTGTGGTTGCCATTTTTGTTTTGTGTGGAAGCTTACTTGATTGCAAACAAATAATTGCCAAAAAACTAAAACTATTGCTTTTACAGCTGTATAATATTTGTGGTAAAGTTAGTAGGTAGGCCTACCAGTCATATGGGAATCGGTGCCATGGTGCTACTGGGTTTCGCTATGACTCACACAGCTACATGTCTACTAGGTAGGCTCTAAAACCTTGGACTACAATTGCAGGTTTTGCCCAACAACGGGCTTGTCTCCAGGCCTGCAGCTGGTTAGGTAGCATTGCTTTGGAATGGAGCTTGTTTAATTTGTGCAAGCTACAGTAAGACAGCCAATATTGTTTGTTGTATCTTGGCCTCATTTTTTAAATCAATACTTTTAATGGCAGGCCTAGATTTAGCAAGTTTTTTATTAATTACAACTAGACAGTGCTTTGTATGCATAAGTAACTTGACATTTTTGTATGTTGAAAACATGTTTTTGTTGAGATATAAGTGCAGGAATTCAAAATAAAACCCTGCATTCAGTTTTTGTCTTAAATTCAGGACTAGAAAGGTGAGTCAAATAGTCCAAGTAATTTTACCTGCAAGGATATAATTAGCAATTGCCAGGTTAACATTTTTCAGGAAAATATTTGTATATTTGTTGCACCAGTGAAAGAAAGAAGAACACATTGGGGCTATTTATATTCTTGTTTTAACAATGTTAAGTCATTGTTTTTTGACAATGTTTTAACTCTCTCACACAGACACACACACACGCGAAGTGAGTCATAAACCCGTGCTCTTTCATAACATTCACGGTTTCCCCTGTAAGGGTGGGGTCTGAAGCTGGGTCTGGTATGAGTTAGTCTAATTGCCTGCAGCCAAGCTTCATTCCTTCCCTGGATATTTAGCTGCTCACAATGTGCCAGGCCCCTGACAATTCTTAAGTAGATTACACAAAAGGGATCCCTTTGTGTATGTATAAGAATTCATTTATACAAAGTAAACATATATAGCAGTTCCGCTGACTCAGTATATAATATTATTGTGAATGTGAAGTGAGACCATTTATATTAATAGAACAAATCAGATTTAGTACATGCAGCAAGCAGAGTCGCGCAGAGTCACTTGCTTGTTATTTCCCCCGAATTGAGGGTAATTAAGCTTAACTGTGCATAACAGTGTTATTAAACCAGGTTACAGACGCCCAACCGCACAATGCATCAGTGATGTGACATTGCTTTATTATTTCTTAATAGATTTACATTTAAGTCAACGAAATACCAAACACAGAGTCATGTATTTGCGTGACTGAGATCGTCCTCAAGAACTGAAATGTCTGCATGCACGGGCGCGTTAATGTGAGTCACTGGCACTTTTCTAAGAAAACCACCCAGCGGTTATGTGATCGCATTCATCTGAAATCGTCTTTGCGTCTACGAAAGACAACGCAATTCCTCCTGCAAAATGAAGCGACTGCCTGTCGTGCCATGGGCAACACTCTATACCCACATTCGTGCCACTTCAGTTCAGAAAACTATTCTTGCCACGGAAGTCAACCAGAAAAATCAAACTGCTACTATTGAAACAAAGCAGCAGACCACAGAAAATTTACCACTCTGGCATACAAAGTTTGATTCGACAAAACTTTTGTGACACGAGTGTACTTTCTCGTCTCCAATCTCCATTTCCATTTCATGTAAAGCATGGATATAACATATGCTACGTTTCTAAACTATTTGTTTGGTTTTATAACACTAAAACACTAAACCGGGTTATTTTCTAGCAAAAATAAATAAATAAATAAATAAAAATCCTCACTACTCCAAAAAAACAAATACCATTGTCATCAATAGCAACAACAATAAGAATACTCACCTTGCGCTTTAGCTCCGATTGCTAGACTCGCAAATAATAAAATCCACAAGTTTAACATCACAGTAGTTGACTTGTACAAGGATAAGGAAGCGATAAGTAGGACCCGCTGATGTATTTGTTGATTTTCTAAAAAGTTTCTCAGCAAACGACTAACTTTTTTTGGGTGTATTGTACATAACTGCTAAGCAACGCCCAAAATATGATTGACTGGTGCGGCATCCAATTGTCACGCTCTTTTAAACGTTGAGGGCCAAGACGCCCATATTTACAGTGACTGGGAGGGTTGGTAAAAATGGGTGTGTCTTGGTTATATCCGGCACAAAGATTTAATGTCGTAGTGTTACATTGCGTTCAATGTGTCTTTAGGCCTATTGTTTAACTTGTTCAATGCACATTCTGTCAATTTCAACTGAGTTTATTTTGTTATAACAATAATAATTGTGTATTTTCTTTTGTGAAATATAAGAACAATAATTACAATTTAACTGTATAACACATCTAATGTATGCATCTCTTAAGAAAAAATATTTTATTAGACAAAAAACCTATTTATGCTGTTGACGCTTTTGCAATATAAAAGTTTACTGGTATCATTCATGCTTTTTTATTCTTGAACATGTCAGCTTCCCTTTTTTGTCCTTCTTTCTTCATCCACATTTCTTATACAGACTAATTAAAATGAAAACCAACCATGCATTTATTTTATTTATACAACACTGTGCTCCTGGTTTATCTACTATCAAGACCAGGGGTGTAGTACAAAATTCTGGGCCCTATACATAAGCAGTCTCTGTGGGCCCCCTTCCTCTCTTGATCCATGTCTCTCATGCATCATTCCAGGCTTTCCGAGGACCGTCCCCTCATTCGGTCCCTGGGTAGTCAGTCCCACTTTTCCCCCCACTACGATGCCCCTGATCAGGACCACAGTGTTGTGTAATATTGAATTGTGAAATAAACTATGCTCAACCAGTCAATCTTAAGAAGTGTGAATTCAGACCTTTGAATGTTATGATCAGATTTGCACTTCCATGACAGCTTAATTAAATTAGTGTATTACATTGTCATCACTGACACTCTCCGCTCACAGTATAAGTAATGGCTATTGCATATCTAGCCTTTTAAAAAAAGCTTTTTTAGCTTTTTTCTTATTGTCAGCACTTCATCTCTATCTGACCAGATAGACATAAGCAGTGTTCTGAATGTGTTTAAATATAAAGTTTATACAAATTAATGCAATATGGATTTTATTTTTAACTAATTGGGCCATGTGATTCAAATGACTCCCAATGGGCCTCATTCACGGAACATCACGTGTACAGTCACATTTAATCATAAACTGTGTGTAAGAATGTTTCCAAGAACATTTAGGTATTTATAATTTTTTTCTTATCGGTAGTTGTTCATGGCAGTTTCCTTATGCAAATCACATGAACAAGATTGCACATTAAATTTACAAACAGCCAGCATTCATCATCTCATACACCTGGGATATTCACAAAAACAAAGGTCTGCACATGTCATTAATTTCTTTTCTTTTTTTCTTCTTAAGAACATTTTAAAGAACAAAAGTAAAAATAATTTCAGAAAAGTTTTGTGAATGAGGCCCAATGTTACTATTTATCATAATGTTATTTTATCGCAGAAAAAAACTTTTACAAAAAAATAAAAAAAATCTTCACATATACAGTCAAAGTCAATCACAATCTGATATCGTGAAAGGTGTAAAATTGTGTGTAATGGAAGATATGTTGGTCAACAATCTACACCCTGAGCCAACCAGTGGAGGATGGGTTTCCCCCTTGAGACTGGTCCCTTCTGAGGTTTCTTCCCATCTGCCACAGGGTGTTTTTCCTCGCCACTGTTGCTTTAGGCTTACTCCTGTGGGGGTTTAGGCTAGGGTTGTCTGTGAAGCGTATTGTGACAATGGCGTGAAATATGCAATATAAATAAAAAATGATTTATTGATTGATTGATTGTGCTATTCATGTTCAGGACAGTTTTACAAACACTTTCGGACTAACAAAATACCGGACAATGAAGTGGACTGCCAAAATAAGACTGCCATCTAGCGTATGTAAAAGCCCAGTGCATGCTGTTTGTGTCCGTGCAGGTAAGGTCACGTTGCCTTACATCGCGTATACTTGTTATAGTCTGATGACTGCAAATCCAGATCATGGTACTAGCCACTCAGTAGTGATGTCTAATTATTTTACCGTTGTTTCCGTGCAGACTAACTCAAAAGACACCAGAAAAGCATATTGATTTGTTGCGTTGAACTGTTGGAAGACATACTGATTATTCCATACCACAATACAGCACATAGTTCACACATAGAGGTTAGTCTATATATTTTACATTGACCAAATATCATATTTACCATTCCTTCCATTAGCATGCTATGTCAATATTAAAATTATACCAGCCGACACTGTCATTGACACACAAACCACGTGCAAAAATTAATTTCCACATTCCACGCATACATTTTTGCAGTAGTAGCCTAGTATTAGGAGGAGGAGGTGGGAGTTTATTTATTTACGAATTAAAGACACAAAAGATATATGTAAACATTGTACGTGGTTCTATTTTTTATTTAATCCCGTTTTCTGGTAGCATTTCCTATACTGTTATGTCACAATCTGAACGCACATAATCTACTCCAGCCGTTTGTACTCACCTCAGGCATGTTTGGAGAAACCCGTCACGTGAGCAAAGCGTTTGGGAAACCCTCTGAATGCTAATCAAGCTTCAGCGGGAAAGCACAGCTGCTTCACGCAGCCAAGCTCAGCAACGGTGGACCTTAACTTTTCTTATTCGCTTCTAAACGCTTAATGGATATTCCCCAAAGCGTTGCCGGTTCCGCCACTAGTGTATAGAAAACATACTAATTGTTGAATTTTTAAAAAGTGAATGTGCATTATGTATTACACAGGATTTTTGGTAACGATTTCTAGGAGCATTGGGGTGTCTCCGTAACATTTCAATTTGACATGAACCAATGTCGACCCTCAAAGGATCCAATCCAATGCAGCTGGGGACTGAGTGTCGTTCATTGCGCTCATAAGTGTTCGTGTTAATAGCACCCCTGTCCTCCAGCTCGTGGTGACATGCAGTCTCTCATATCTCCAATTACCAAGGCTATTTTAGTAGCTTTATTTATTTTTGCGATCTTGCTCATCCTTTATGTCATTTTATGGTACATATGCCGAGACGTGGATTGTGACCACGGCATCTGATTAGAGGAACTGGACAGACTTGAAGATATAAGCAACATAAACTGACATTGAGAAGCTGGTAAGTCGACCGGCTCTTCTGTTGCATACAAACCACATGAAGACAGTCTGAGAATGTAAAAGGCTTTCCTCGTAGAAATTGCTCGATGCAGATCTAATGTTAAACTGTATATTGTCTGTGTGTCAATCCTTATTTGCAGCTTCACACCGTGTTTAGCCCACTGTTCCGAACTGGTTTATTTTCACGTTTAGTGTAAGGAGCTACCCGGCGTGCACGTCTGTTTTAAATCGGTTTCCGTAACAATGTCAGAGGTAAAGGAGAACTAATTAATGGTCCTTTGTCATAAATTAAATCGCGCTATCAGCGATGGCCATCAAAAATAAAGGTGAGTAAGGAGAAAACTGCATGGTTGTAGGAAAAAGAAGCGATACCCATTTCCCACTCGTGTAACACAATTTAGAAAAATAAAAGGCGTGATTGTTAATGTTTTCTCTGTTTACACGAATCATGTCAAAGAAAGTTGAATCGAAACGCAGGTACTGTCCCAGCGCCCGCCCAGAGTAGGCTACTTTTGTGTTGCATTTGCCGCTGGAATGTTTTCTCACTTAGGTGCGCGTTCTCTTCAGTTCAGTGCTAGTTTGTGTAGCCGATTCTTGGTGTATTGAATCATGGATTTCTTGTAGATTAGACGGTCAACGCGCCGCAAGGTTATGCGGACGGTAACAGTATTTTCCACGCATTCAGTAGACGCGCCATGCGTTTGTTTGACGGTGTTACTATTTTATGTATTCAGGGAGTATATCATGTATTTAATGCAGTATTTTATTATTCATTTCTGAAATGTTCAACCGTGTGAGGGAATACAAATTTTCTCTGTTGTTGTTTGGCTTTATTGGTTCATTTTTGTTAGTTTTGCTAGAATCGCATAACGAAATATTTCACACCATAGATACACAATGTGTATCGCGCTGTATGAGTAGTATTCCATGCCAACGTGAAAAGCATCCAAAACGACTACTGTTCAATCAGTCTTATGCAAGCGGAAGCGCACGGTGCATCAACATAGCATTAAAATGCTGTATTTGAGAGTGCTGTGATTCCACGCATACCTGTGGAGCACGGCGTTTCAATATAGGCCTATGAGTCCATATCCACTCATAAGACAGGAAATTAAACATATAGACAGGACGAGGTTTTGAAGGACAAATGAAGGACAATAATCCTGAAAACCATCTGTGGTCATAGTAGTTAGTTTGTTGAGGTTCCAAATCTGTATAGGCTAAATGTCTATTTGCTACAATATTAAAATGCTCCTTGTTCATAGCATGCCGTGTAGTGGTTTCAAAATGCCACAACCACGTGTTTTCTTCAGTATATAAACAATAGCATAAAATACAGACAGCGGTACAAGCCAAACAATTCAGTTTTAAGTCATAGTAACTATTTTAGGCCAACATAATCAAAAATGCAAAAATGAAGTTGTTCTCGTTTAATTTGAGATGAAATACTGACCAATCACATATATAAAACAGGTAGACTGTACTTGGATAAAGTATACTTGGTCCTGGGTCATAACCTGCATGACCACGTGTGTAAAATCTGAGGGTGACATGTGGAACTATGAAAGATCTATGAAGCAAAAAGTAAGCAGCTACCCGGGTGTCTCCAAATCTATCCAAAATGTCTAAATTGTGCATTGCTGTAAATCATGACATAATCATATTTCACCACAAATCAGATGGTTTGACTCCTGAAAGAAACGTTTCAGTGCTTCAGTATATATCCAGCTGTATAAATAGATGCATTGTAAAATGCTATGTGATAAACAAAAAAATGTTGTAAGTCACTCTGGATAAGAGCGTCTGCTAAATGCCTGTACTGTAATGTAAAGCAGTTATCAATTGAACCAAAATTAACCAAAGAGTTAACGGTGTAAAAATCAAGTGAGGTTTTGCACGTGGCTGATGTAAATGCTTACCCCCACTTTTCTGTTTGCGTGTTTATTTCTCAAACTGATTGTTCAAGACGATAAATGACTGCTGAATCTTGTACAGGAGATCTTTACATGCAAGACCAATGGTAAGATTGTAAATTTATTCCATATTTTGTTTCAGATATAGATAGGAGTATAATTACACACGTTTATTTTGCTAGTCAGTGAGTAGTATTTTTCACTGCTGTATTGGCATACATTCAGTCTATTGTTGGCTTTATCTTGTGCTATTATGGATTATGACTTTTTAGTGGTGAAAGAATATTTTTTATGAACTCCCAGATGGATGCTATTGTCCAGTGTGTCATGTTTGGGGGCTCTATTTGCAGATGAGTCTTCAGGAGGGGGTGCTTGTTAAATGGACAACCTATGCAACTATGGTGGCACACAGAAATTCTATATTTGGCATATTTGTCATGTATCATCTACTAATGAAGCTAAAATGCAGAGTTTCTTGTCTTCACTTAAAGTTTGGTTGCAGGAGCACTGAATGTCATGTCTGAGCTGAGCAATCTCAGGACGCCAGGATACTGGCCACTAGGACCAAACTCACTTTCTCTTTCAAGTGTGAATGACCAATAGTATCATTCTTTTTGTCCATTATAAAGCATTTCAAATTGTGGATTTTTCACCAGTCCCCTTAGCCATTCCTTTGTAGTACTGTATGTTTCACAAACGTTGCTGTTTATAATTGGTCCAAGGGAAATGTTACATTCATCTAGCACATATCACCACATAGTAAATTTGAAATAAGCAAATTGTATGAAATAAGCAAATTGGGGTATGAAACATAACACGCTACAGTAAATTAATTGCAGAAATTACAGGTATTTTAAGCAGATGCTCATATCCAGAGCGACTTACACCACCTTCACAGTTTTTCACTTGTATAAGTTATTTTTTGAATAATGTCCTCATTAGGGAATAGTGCTAATGCTAGCTATCAATATAATTAACAATAGCAGGCCTACACATTTTAGTTTTTTGTTAGTAGTGTCGATATGAATAGTGTTGGGTTTGGCTGATCATTTTTGGTAATCAGTGATTTCACTGCAGTCGCCAGTCTACTCTGCTAATTCCCCAACTCAT
This sequence comes from Anguilla anguilla, assembly GCF_013347855.1. NCBI lineage: Eukaryota > Metazoa > Chordata > Actinopteri > Anguilliformes > Anguillidae > Anguilla > Anguilla anguilla. The sequence continues at coordinate 44,939,693 of NC_049203.1, read as the reverse complement.
CCAAGCACAGTGGATCCTTTTGAAAAAAGGACCTCAGAGCACAGAAGAGCAAGTACGTAAGTCCACAACACTGGCTAGCTCGCAAGCTAATACTATTAACAACTGAAACGGCAAGTACCTTAAATCTCTTTCTGAGTTTGGTCAACACCCCCTTCGCCTACATTGGATGTATCTCTAAGTTAAAATTTGTGCCTTGATCAGTTGCGCCTTTAAATGTACGAGCTACACGACAGTAGTGGCACAGTGAACACTGAGATTAATAGAAAATGGTGAATAACATTCAAATTGACTGGAGAAACACTGACACCCATCTGCTGGGGTGACCCCTTTCTGTCTCCTGTCAAGACAATCTATTAAATATATTTCAAGTGTGCAACCCCCTCAGCAAATGTTTTATCTTATTAAAGTTTTTTTCTCAAATTATATCTTGGTTAACTCGCAATGCTGCAATGTCAAATGAAATAAATGCTTCCCCAGACTTGCCCATCAGATGGGTATTCCAGAGGATATTACAATGATACAGTACTCCCTGTGATATGGATATCACATCCCACCTTATTTTGAAAGGTGGCTGATTACACTCTGGTACTGGTTCTAATTATCTCTCTCTCGCACTCTCATACGCGCGCGCGCACACACACACACACACATGCATGCGCACTCACAAAAATAAAGGCAGTGCTGTAGCCTTTCTGGCCTGGCAGAGATCCTTTTGGTGCTTGCCATTTCCCTTTTCCCCAGGGTGGCTTGTAATCCTGTGCCATTGTGACATGGAGATGAAGTATGGTACTCTACCTTGCAATTTGAGTGAGAAAATCGGAAAAGTTCACTGCACGTATCCTATCTTATAATGAGGAGAGAGGCACAAGGACCATTAATTACGCCAAAGAACAAGCTGACCTAAAGTTCTGTCTCCTGCACATTCACCATTTGGTCACCATGGTAAAGAAAAAAACTGTGACAACAGCTTACTTGCATCTTTTGTATAATTTGTAATTTGTTTTTTTGTGAGATACATTTTTTGTGAATTACAGCCCTTTTTATGCATACGTCCTCCATTTTTAAGGGATCAAGAGTAATTGGATAAATTTCCATAAGTCAACAGATTTAGTACATGGTTGCAAATCCTTCACATTCGATGACTGCCTCAAGTCTGCGACCCATAGACATCATCAGATGTTGATCTTCCCCGGCCATGCTGTAGGCCTGTACAACAGCCATATTCAATTCCTTTGTCCATTTGTTTTGCCTGCAATATTAAGTAAGCAAGCGCATATTTAGTTTGATTCTGGTCTGGTGATTGAGCAAATTCCACTTTTTGGCCCTGAAAAAATCCTTGGTTCCTTTATCAGAATATTGGGGGTTATTGCCCTGCTGCAAGGTAAAGTGCCATCCAGTGGGTTTTGAGGCATTTACTTGGATTTGAGCAGATAAGATGTTTCTGTACACAGCACTCATCCTGGTTCTGCCATCAGCAGTCACTTCATCAATAAAGACAAGTGAACCAGTTCCAATGGCAGCCATACATGCCCAAGCTATAAAATAACCTCCACCATGTTTCACAGATGAGGTTGGTACGCTTAGGATCCCGAGTAGCTCCTTTCTTTCCTCTTTTAAATACTTTGGTACAGGTTAATACTTGTCTCATCTTTACAAAAGTTCATTGGTTCCACCAGAGCCAACTATGAATATTAAAGCTGAAGACACATTACACACTAGCCTCATCCATTCTCACCTGCCAGAGCTGGCTTTGTTGTTTATTTATTGTTCCGCATGTATGAGAAATCTTCTAGTCAGTAATAGGCCTCACGAGGGCACATGAATGATATATCATATTTAATTAACTTAATTAAACTGTATTTTACCCTCTAATATTCCCAAGCACTGTTTTTGCTCGCAGAAATTATGTATAATCTTTTGCCTTTTTGTATAGCTATTTCCATGGATAAAATCGCATTTATTATTATTATTATTATTATTATTTATTGGTAAAAACATTTACTTCATATTCAGGGAGATAGCCAACTTACATGCACGTTACATGACGTGTAGCCATTTAGTAATAGGCCTACGATGGAATTTCAGGCTAAAAAATAATCCATTAATCCAGAGAAATTGCTGAGTTGTCTTTATTGAATCTTTATCGCAACAGAATGTAATCAAGGCTGGCAGCCCGGATCAAATTTGTTTTGCAATGTGCAGCTGTCTTAAAAACATGCTGGCTTCGATAAGCAGAATCGATAAGCTCGGAGCCATACGATTCCAATGAATAGGACAACTTGGAACCGGTTCGCGATTCCGATCCCTATTTAAACGTGCCCAGCATTCCAAGGCTTGTTCTAAGATTCAGTAGCCAATCAGGACTTGAATACAAGTTTTTTGTAGAGTGCAAAAACTTTGATATTATTTATTTTAAATTTAATTTAATTTATTTTGTTGTTGTTGAAAACACAGCATTCCCAGTCTGGACATTGTTGTCAGATTCTTTGTAAGGCTATGCTATGCTGTAAATAGTTGATTTTGTAAAAATGTGGTTGAATAAATGACTTATTTATGACAACATTCACATTACGTAGTGATATTTTAAAATCTCCGGTCTGCTTTTAGCACTGACTTAATGTAGGGCCCTATGGAATCCGTGTTATAGCTTTTTTAAATTCTCAATTCCGCGATTCCGTCCGTGATTCTGTTATCACAGAAACTATAGGGCCCTACCTTAATGCTGCCATCAGTCTGTCGCTGGCCCGCGCCGGGCCCCCATCAAAAAAGACACTTGGCCACCGGCCCGGGCCGGGCCGCCGGCCCCCGTCAAAAGCTACTTTTGACACTTGGCCACCGGGCCTAACAACTTTTCTGGGGGAAACCCTGCATAGTTGTCAACCACTATTCAAAACAATTGCAGTTGTGTGTGAATGATTGTCTAAATGAGGGGCATGGGAGCGCTTCTTATGGATTTCATGCCAACTTCTTTTTGCATGGCCTGACAATTTAGCTTAGTTAAGCATTTGAATGACAGCTGAAAACTGTTCTTTTGCTCAGCTTGGGTATAAAGTGCAAGTGAATAACATTTCCATATGCTACTAATTAGCTAGTTGAGCCAGAGGTGAAAACATGAACCTGACCACACACTGACCCTCCAAGACCAGTTTCCCACCCCTGATAAAAATGATGGCACCGTGTATTTTTAGAATCACATTTACAACTGCTGTTTGAAATTTAATTTAGAAAACAGTGCTAAAATTGGTACATTGTATTTCTTGAGTTATATACATTCATTTGAACAACTGAATCCATAATGTAGTGTAAGAAATGAAGGCAAGTGATTTGAGCATAATGCCTTCAAGGACACACAATGTTTTGGTGAGACTGGGCTTTTTCAGTGAAAACTCAGGTCAGCATGACCTCTGTAGAGAGACTATTTACTGGCCATTGTGTAACTGCAACAAGCACTTTCTTTCCATCTTGATGGAACATTGAGAATCCCTCACTGTAATTCCACAGTTTGGGATTAGGGCTCTGAGTACTCAGCACAGTAGTTATCTTCACAAAAATGGAGGCACAGAGGCATGACTCTCCATGGCCTTTCCAGTGTGTTCCTGGCAAGATGGGGGTACTGTATAATAGCCATAATCACATTACTTTTCTTGCTGCAGATTGTTGAAGGCTATGCTTGTATCTGCCTTTCAGAACGACTAAATTAGATCATGTTACCTTGGTCTGATTACTGGCTGTGCTCTATTGTGCTTCATTTTGATAATGGACAACAGAATCTTGTTCTATACCATGCACATCTCAACACATTTGTATATACAGTACTGTTTCCTCAGTTCTTCTGGTAATGAACTAAAAATAACTCAAATTTGGTGATGGATCTTTGAAGCTATGTGGTTGTTTTGCATCTGCTGGTCTTTGGAATCTTGATAAGATCATTAAAATCATGAACACCAGCAAGTGCCAGAACGTTTTTGAGTTAAACGTAATCAATTTTATGGTTTGAATTGAAGAGGACAGATTGCAATCATAGACCAAAGTACTTGAAGGATCTTAAGAGTGTACAAAGGAATGGTCAAAGCTCCTCCCGAATATGTTCAGCAATCACAACAAAAAAAACTATAGAAGACAACCCAGTTGTGTTGTCCTTGTGAAGGAAGGGTGCACTGAAAATAGTGGTGTGAATAACTGACATTTTTTGGGGGGGGAAATATTCCTTTTTAAGTATATTTTTTTTCTATACTGTATTTGTGTACTGTATTAGTATGATAAAATATAACTAAATATTTTGAACTGGTACGTTGCTTATTACCTTTATTCATTTATATGCTCATCTTTATCAAGGATGTGATTAATTTTGGAGGACACTATAGACACTTGCACACACAGTACAGTAGGCCACCACTGAGTCACTTCAAAGTGATGTTTGATAAATGAGCCAAGGAATACTAACCGCTGTCTTCTGGGTGCAGTGGCTGTGCTGATCCAATTCAGAATGGATGACGGACTGAATATAACGGTGACTTCATAATTTATTGCCATTACAGAAGCGAGAGCACTCGCTATGCAGAGTCCTGGATGACTATTAAGGCCGAGATGTCTTTCCACACAGGAATAATGTTAACTGCAGCAGTGAGAAATGTTACCATTTGCATTTAATGCAGGAACTTCTTGTTGGATGACAATTTGTCACAATGTGATTACACTGCGTGAAAGTCCAACCGTCCGTTAATCTGAGAATCAAAGCCGCTGGGGCAAGTGGGTGATCTCTGCAAATACTAATGCAAATAGTTTGCAAGAGGGTCCAAGGGCTCTTTTAAAAAGGAACATAAGACATATCTTCTTGGCATTGCTTTTACATGAAGTCTTACTGATCGTGTTTTAATGTTTTTTTTATATGTATCTTATTTTATTTATTTCAGTTTAATTTCATTTTCATTTCATTTTTATTGATTTTATTGTATTGCCTCTCTTACTTTTGTTGTATTTCTTTAAATACGTTTTAATGCCTTTTATGTTTTTAATTTATCTGTTCTCTTAATTCATTGTGAAGCAATTTGTGTTGCACTAAGGTGTATGAAATGTGCTATATAAATAAAGGATGGTTAATTGATTGATGTATTAATGTGCCCAGAGGTATTGTATTATTCTGTGGATATGGGAAATGTCCTTAAAAATAGTGAAGGTGCAGGTTGGTCAGTAAATAGCAGAATCAATGGGTATAACTGCTGTCACTACATGGGATTAAGAAATGTGTGAAGTCTGGCTTTCTTCATAGAGATGATCGAGTGGTTCATAGGTTTTTTTATTGATTAATGTACATTGTTTGAAAATTTAAATAGAACAGAATCACACCTGTCTTTGAAGAAATATGGTTTAATTCAGGAGCGTATGACTTCAGTTTTGGAGGATTCGGGTATGTTGGTTTTTGATTTTCAGCACTCTGTATAAATTTAGATTTAGAATTTGCACTTCAAGAAATAATGGTGGATAACCAAATGACACTTGGCAGATATCTAGATTTAGATTATGGCCTTAGAGCAGTGGTGTCAAACTCGTGCCATGGAGGGCCGTGTGTGTGCAGGTTTTCATTCCAACCAATTAATGCTGCCTTAATTGAGTCCAATTACTCATTCAGCCATATGCGTTTAACTGCATTGAAGCACAGAATATAAGAAAATTTTTATTTAGACAATGCGGGTCACCATAGACGTCGGGTCACCATTGTGCACAAACCTGCATCCCTAATTCAGCAAATAATTTAACTAATTATATAATCAAGATCTGAGGCTGGAATGAAAACCTGCATACACACGGCCCTCCATGGCACGAGTTTGACACCACTGCCTTAGAGCAAGAAACCGTGAATTGGAAACATTATTATATTGTCTCTAAGAATGCTGCCTGTTCCACTCCTCAAACATCAAAGGAAACATCCTTTGGGCAATTAAAAGTCACACTGATACCCTTATCTAGGCATACATTGTATGGGTCTCATCTCATGCAGAGTTTGTCTTGGAAGAGCCATCAGAAGTCCTTTTTTTACCAAAATGAAGGTAAAGACAGTATATCATTTCATTATTGATAATTTACATTTTTGAGCAGTCTAAATCTGCATAAGAATAAAGGTAGTTTTTACTTTTTAAACATTTTGGTTTCTTTTCTTTCTCTATCAGAATCAGGATTTGATGAGAACAGGGTTCGATAAGTGGAAGCAGAATTGATGTCATTCAAATTATACCCAACCCTACTAGCTGTTCAGTTTTAGACTGTAAATTTAAAAACAAATCTTTACACTGTGGGTCTAGCCATCCAAAACAATGGCTGATCTTTATTTTTGGTGTGAGCCGCCCTCGGCTTAGCAAACAAGTACTTGTTTGCTCAAGGCATTTCTCCACAAGCAGTATTCTCAGTCAGATGGAGTACAATGCTGGGTTTGCTTCCAAGTTGGCACTAAAACCGGGTGCAGTTACATCTATGTGAGACTACAAACTGCAACTGTCCAGCCTGAAAGTATCTGTGTTTTACCTATAAATTTATGTTGAATTACTGAGGTCATTGATAGCTAATCATTCTTGAGATGTAGCAGTAGCAATGCATTTTGTTTTGTGTACTGGATTTAAATAGGCAACACAATACAGAAATAGACATGGCTAGTTAGATGATTTCCCTTTTGAGCTGAAGTGTTGAGTGGATTGAGTTGAACATCCTCAAGTTAGTCAGTAGTCGCTGTGTTCATCTCTATACAAATGCGATAGCTTAGCAAGCAGTATGGCACACATTAGTTGCTATACTTTATACCATTCTACTATTAGAATTATTAGCGCTGGACCACCTCTGACTCATTTGCTGGCACAGTAAAAAATTGCGAAAGTACTGAAAAAATAATCACTGGAGGATAACAAGGACATTATTTCCTACATAACTAGGTAGGCTACAGGTTGTTACCGATACTTCGCCTATTTCATATATAGTTGCAAATCAGTTTACGTTTTCCTGTCTGTCGAACGAAGGTGTTCTCACTCCACCTGGCGGTCACAAAGTTTTAGTTGGTCTTGGTTGGTCACAATAATCCCGCCCCCAGCCCCTGACGTAAGCGGTTCTTGGTTCTAGACCAGCTAAGAGCTGGTGCCGCTTTGGAACCAGTGTTCCCGGCTGAGAGCCGGTTCTTTTGCTGTCAAAAACGGAAGAACCGGTTCGCGATTAGGCACCGGCTCCAAACCAGCCCTCGAAATGCCTTGGTGGAAAGGGGGCATCATTGTTCATGTCATATGGAACCTGCTAAAATAACCACATTTTGACTGGGGAAAAACTGAGCATAAATCAATCAATCAATTTTTATTTGTATAGCGCTTTTAACAAAGGAGCTTTGTCACAAAGCGGCTTTACAGAGAACCAGCCCCAAAAGAGTAAGCCTAGGGCAACAGTGGCAAGGGAAAACTCCCTGACTGTTAACAGGAAGAAACCTTTAGCAGAACCCATCTGCCGTGGGCAGGCACCCACTGATGTATGACTGCCATCTTAAGTTTCTTGACAAGTGTACAATGCGTGAACACTTCCTAGTTTGGACAATGGGAAGTCCTCCAATTGTTCTGTTTTTTCTCATATGACCTGAACATGGCATAAGGTGATGTTGGCATTGAAGAGAAAGGCACCATGAGCTAGGAGCAGCTGTAGTTAAAAGTGCACACTCCTCACCCAGGATGTCCATGCAACACTTTGAGATGCAAGTTCAAAAGGATGTGCAACTTGAATGATTGCAAAGAATTAGATGAGAATGAGTTGACGACAAATATTGATCTAGGACATGAGCAGGCAGTTTCATCAAGAACAGTCTGTCGAGAAATTTGCAGAGAGGGATAGTACAGCTGGTGAATTAGATTGCATTTTGTGTTGCTATGTGAAAAGTTTTGCTGTGGTCTAATCTATGAACAGGTGTTGGTGTATACAAGTAATTAGCTATCTGGGTAATTGCCAAAGTAATTGATGAAAACAAAATCGTGCATACAAGCAGCCCTCCAGGAATGGAATTGTTCTCCTCTGGTCTGTTGGTTTCACGTCTGAAAATGGTGGGCAGTCACACTCACATTGTCCTTGTTTTTTTTTTTATTAGGAGAGTTAGTATAAAAGCGATGGTATTATTTTGTACCATACTGTTCTCACCTCACAGTAAGGAGTGCTGTGTGGTGAGAACACTGCTTCAACAGCATGGGCTTTTGAACTCTGTCCTGGAGGAAGTCAGATGTGTCTGATATACTTTCTAGCCACAAATAATGCCTTTGATTGGTTAACAAGCTGATAATTGTTTTTATTTTTAAATATAATGTCTATTGAAGTGAATATATAGTAGTATATGGGGAGTTACAGACATTCATGCTTCAGGTTTTCAAATTGTATGTGAAACACTGATAATATATTAATACTAATATTAAGATAGTATTCTATATAATTTCATATATTTTTTTATAAATTTAAGCACTTCTTAGGAAGTATTACACGGAACGGTAACTAAAAGCTCCTTGTCCTGAAATTGAGTTTGTCAGGTTGGTAGGATTCCTGAATTTACTTCCTTTTTTTGGGTCAGACATGTTAAATGACTGGACATTGCCCTTCTCCCATGTTCAAGGGCCCCTGTCTTGAAATCAATTTAATTAAATTGTCTGTGGCAGATCAGTAATTTTATCTTCTGTTCAATATACACAAAGTGACAGTGATGTGTAGGAGGTGGAGTATTGGTGTTTTCCTAAATTTCAGGCTGTGGTTAACATAGTTTTGGGAAATATATTGTCTTTCTTATTTATTTTTATTCTTCTCTTCTGTTTTTATACTGTTTGTAGTCAGAAGGGTAACCCATTTAAAAACACACTTGAGATGCTTTATTTATTATTATACCATATTTTGCTAAATCTTTTATTATAGTATTTTTAACGTATTTCATCAAATCACACAAGGTAGGCTATGTCATGAAACTCTTTAAATGTATTTATTTAATTGAGTTTTTTGTGACATTTCTATCTTCACATTTATTTATATTTGAAGACAAGGTTAAGGACAAATAGGAATTTAATTTAGACCTGTGTCTGGTTTTCTGGTCTTTGGGACATACAAGTACAATATAACGCTGTTCCTAACAGTATATGTACACTGTCAGAATGGGGAATAGCAGTTTATTTGCACAATTAGTTGAATGATATGTCATCAAGTGCCTTATCAAGACATTGAAGGACTATTCTGCAGTATCCACTGAGAATTCCTGCATGAACCAACTGTTAAACTATAAGTGGAAATTGCAATTCATATGCTTCCATGCCAAACATTTACCAAGGCAGGGAAGGAACACAAGACATTCATCAATATGAATGAGAAATTAATGATATTATATAATATGATATTAATCAAGGAACTAGGTAGAATTGTGCCATTTAGCTGATCTATAATAGCACTGCATACTTTCTCCCAGGAAAATTACATGACATGACATGGCATAACATAATGAGGAAAAGAGGCCATTCAACCCAACAATGCATGCCATGTTCCAGATTAAATTAGTGCTCTGATTACAATAGTTAGAAGTCTGGAAGTGCCAGAGAGGTTAAGCAGTGGCGGTGTGAAGCAGCGAGCCCTGGTGTTGTCATGGTATAGCTTATGCCTGACCTGGTGAACACATGATTACACAATGCCAATTTTGGTAAATAGCACAGATTTATAGAATGGTCCAACATAAGATTATGGAGATCTGAGACTGTTGTTTTATTGAGTTTTCTTTGTTTGCGGAGGCACTTGTGAATTCAACAGAGGTCTTGTGCCTCCACCATTAATACCTGGAGGAATCTATGCACTGTTCATTGGAATAGCAGCAGGGTTTTTTCATTGAATTAATATGGAGAAATAACAAGCGTTGATGTTATTCAGCTCTCAGAAATAGATTTGGAAATGATGCACTTACAAATGTGTCAATGTGTTCAATACATTTCAGAGTTCAGAATATCTGCTTATAATAAATGCAACTTTTTAGACAAGTATAATGCATAATTATGGGGATATGTCAAGGCTTGTTTTTTTTAAAAATGTATTTTCATATTTTAAATCAGCTCATTTTGTTCAAGTCAAGTAAGCCCATCACTCCCTGGGGTGCCTTCTCATTCGAACTGTGCAATGTTCTAGCGTAATTGTGTGATAGAATAACAAATTGGAGGAGATATCCCAAAAGTGGAGGCCCTCCTTGTATTAAATGTATTTGTCTGGATGTCAGCTCTGTTTACCTGAATAAGATGCTGTGGAAATGGTAAGAATTAAGTGGTCCCTAAAAAGGGGAAATCCATCTAAATAGCATAATTTACTATGTTCTGTCTTCCCCTCTGAATAATCAGTATGATCCTAATTTTATGTATAAAACCAAGTTTAGTTTGAATCTGCAAGGCTGTTTTTAGGGATGATGTCATGTGGCTAGTACTCCTTCTTTACTTATCATTTTAGTGAGTGATCACCAACCCTATTCCTGGAGATTGGCCATCCTGTAGGTTTTCATTTCAACCCTAATTTGCCACACCTAACTCTATGCAGATCTTCAGCTGTTGAAAATGGAGTGCTTTGTTAGGGCTGGAGAGAAAACCTACAGGATGGTAGATCTCCAGGCACAGGGTTGATTAACACTGGTTTAAGTGAATGGAGATGTCTTTTGAATTGGAGAATGCTGGGTAATGGCAACAAATCAATTTAGTTTAGTTTTTCATTGACAAAATTGAATGTTTTGAGATGTATTTTAGTTTCATCTGAACTACAACCTCTGTTAAATTAGCTGAATCCATTCTCTATGATGGGGGAACAGGGCGGCATTATGCCCGGGTGATATCATTGATTTGGGTTGGGCTCATTTACTTTGTTGGGGCCTAAAGCATTACGTGTGACACATTACATTTGGGATAGACAATTTACATTTAAAGTGAGGCCCAACATATTAAATAGTGATTTTTTGCTTGGAGACTCCTTTAAATTGAACTGATTTTGGATAGTGTAATGGGTAATGCTGGGAATGTCAAATGGTCTAACACAATTACTGGAGTAAAGTCACAAAACAAGCTTTCATATTATGCATAAATGAGCTATAATCAGTTTATTTGGAAGAACACAGGTAAATCTGAGCCGTAGGTAGCATTGAAGTGTTCAGGGATCCTATGGAACAGAATATGTAAATAAATGTTTAATATGAGATATACAATGTATACATTAATTTATAGAAGTTCTAAACCACTGTGTATAGAACCCAAATAAATAAAACATAAACTCAAATCAGGAAGTACAAAACTAGCAAGAAATGAGACATTGGAGTGAGATTTAGCCTCTAGGGTTGCCAAAGGATTAGAGTACATTAGGATGTATTTATTTGTATGAATTTGTTTTACTATAGATGAGAACTAATAGATTTTTCATTGTTTTACATGGGGTTATCTATAATTCTAACCTATAAATACAACCTCTTACAAATTCTTGACAGATGTTATGCATCTGTTTTTTTCATGTTTTAGGTCTTTTGCATATATAAACTGAAAGAAGACTTTTACCCATGAAGTGTATTATTCTGTGGAGTCCTAAATGAAGTACACTGATCTGTTTTACACACAGAGCACAAAGTTATTTGGTTTTGTACAGTGGTGGTGCACTGAAGCAGGTGTTCACTCCAGGGGCTGAATAAATAATCTCAACAAGTAATTTCACTTACAAAATCCTAACTCTCCCTATGGTTGTAGAAGACAAGGTTATTTGTTCCATATAGTATAAAATCTGGTAATGTGGAAAGTTTATTGGCTGGCAATTTACATTTCCAGAACTTTGGTTAAGTTGAGTGCGTGCATGTGTGCGGGTGCGATATGTGTGTGTGTGTGCGCATGTGCTTTTGTGTGAAAATACATTTGACAACACAGGACAGGACAAAAAAGAGATTCTGTAAACAGAGGCTACATTTACACCACCTGGTAAAAGTGATCCAATTCTGATTTCTTTGCTCACATGTGGCTCAGATATGTACTATGAATGTGTAAACAGGGAAAAGGCCCATAGAATTGGATATTTTAAGATCTGTTTTGGGTCATGTTCACATGTGGAAATAAATCAGATAGGAATCTGATATCTGCCAGTGCAGTTGTCATCTAAACGCTCAGATCGGAATTTACGGTCATTGCACATCATTCAATATGCAATGTTCTTTTTTTGCATTTGAATGACATGTAAAGTAACCTATGCAAAACCACTCCACTGGTTACATTAAATGTTAAAAGAAGTTCAGTGGAGGCCAGAGGCTCTGGTCAGTGGATCAATACTGCAGTTATTTGCGTTGTAGTCCTGTGAGGTAAGGAGTCGACTCCGTACAGGCCAAAATACAGGGGATGTTCGTTGCAGATGCTTTGGAAAGCAGTATCTTGAATCTTTATTTCAGTCTCGTTTGCTGTGCCTGAATGATTTCTTACTTCTGTATCAGTAACCAAACCCTCGTGTACACATGCGGGTTGTGTCAAGTGTAAACTGTGTTAACACAGGTATCGGATATGGGTCACTTTTAAATAGGCAGTCAAAAAAACTGAATATAGGCAAAAAATATGAACTGGCACAACCTGTGGTGTAAACATAACCAGAGAGCCTCAATCTGTCCCCTCATTTTTCAAAATGCACATGTACATGTGTAAAGACCAGCACACAGTGTGTGGTTTTATAGTCACTGAGAGTGAATTACAGAAGTTAATGAATGTTGTCCAGTTATGAACTACCTTGGGAATGCATTTTCTTGTTTCAATGTGCATACCATGAGTTTGTTATGGGTTTAAAAAATTTTTTTTTATTCTGTTCTCCAACAATAGGTCGAAACAAGTCGTTTCTAAGGTAGCAAACACATTGTGGTACCTTAGTCACCTCAATTCATAATTCAATATCATTGGGGTGTTCGGTCTTTTTTTAGACAGGCCAGCATAGGGGCATGCTTTTCTTCTGTCTCAAAACCATGAAACCTGATTCAGTTTCATGATAACATCATTGAGGTTCTCTTCATAGAACACTGAATAATTCATAGGGCATTTGTAATCTTTGACTATCAAAATATACAGCATGTGTTGACTCAAGCTTTGCTGTGTTCTTGTTTGCAGTTTAGTAGATACAACAGAAAAGACATTCTGATCTAATGCCAGTATGAAAAATTACCCCCTACATCTAAGTGTGCCATGTCTTGTGTTTTATGAAAAAATGCCTCAGTTTTTTTTCCTACATGATTGCCTGGACAGCACACACTCTTGAGGCCATTATTTACAATAGTCTAGAAAGTTCTCAGCATTGCTGCCTGGAAAAAGAGAGATGGAAATTGTCAAAAAGAACATGTTTCTCTTGCATGTTACTTCAGAATGTATTGTTGGTCAATATTGTTGTTTGGTTTGAAGTTGCCTCTCAAATTCGTACTTAAAAGAAAATACAGAGATTGAAACTGAGTTTTTAAATTGTAACTGAGCCACTCTAATCTCCTGTACTTCTTGGTTTATGACTGATGGACTCATTTATCCAATCACGCATTCCTCCAACCAACTATGTGGATTTGTGATCTGTCGCATAAATCAAAATAATTGTTCAAAGGATAGGATGGTTTTGTGTGTGTTCTGGTGTTCATACTGATAAAAGGTACATCAATCAATTGTCCAATGTCAGTTTAGAGTCTCACTACACTTAGTCTTGGGTGCCAGACTTGTACTTCTCTGCTCTAGCATTTTTTTGCAGTTTTGAAAATACAGTTTAGTTCAGATCAGTAAAACTGCCCTCTTTTTGGCACATAACCAATATTTCCTAATCATTCATGTCAACACAGTGAAGCCGGGTCCAAGGTGAAGACAGTGATTCAAACAGCTGTTTCAAACTGAAACCGAGGCACATGGCAGTGGTGGAATAACCAGTTGAGGTGCAGTGCATGGCAAAAACATTTCGCACTGAGAATCTGAACAATTCTAAGCTGAGACGCCCCTAGCTTAGATATCACTCTTCTCAAAGCGTGACTATATGTGTTCTGATTCCACACAACACTAGTTAAAGTGAAATCTAGATAAGGCCTCATGCTTTTGAACATTTTGTTGGTGTCCATTCAGCTTACATGCACATAGATGCCGAAGCCCTCTGAATGTTCTCTATGGGCCATTTGAGAACTAACTGGAGTGTATTACATTTATTTAAATGTACTTCATTAAAATTGCATGTTTAGTCATAAGAAAAATGTTCACATTAAACTCAGACTCCATCAAATGCTTGTCAGATAATAAGAAAAACAGCAAGTATATGTAAGGAAAATTGTATAGCAATAGTTGTATCTGAATGCCTTTTAAGATGTTGTTTGGAAAAAGGCAAGGAACACTGTTGTTACTTTACCTTGAAAATTAGTTAGAACCCATTTTTTAAACATCTCAAACTGTCACACATTATCTGTGAAAGTGCCATATCTGTACCTTCTAAGAAACCTGGCACATTTGTACGAATAACTGCCAAAGCTTAAGGCAGAATGTAAAGGGCGATAAAACTATACAATCCACCTGAATTACTTTACCTTGGAAGCCTGCAGACTTTCATTCTGAACTATGGTCTGTGCGGCCCATGGCCTGCCAGTTTGAATGATTATCTACCAAACGCCATGGGAATGAGTCTGGTAATGAGCAGCCTAAATTGACAATGTCAAGCCCCAAATGTCTGGGTAACTAGCCTGTATGTTGATGTCTGATAATTACGTTAATTTTTGATAGTGTTGTGGGGGAACACCTGTGAGCAGTCTGCGGTATACTCAGCTAGCATTACAGAGTTGCCAGTCTCACTCCCTGCATAAGTCATATTAACATTGTGCTGGCACTGTGGCCTCACACATACATACACACAAATACGCATAGACCAAAACATACAGTCATCACTGATGACTGATCCCACTTGATCATCATGTGGATTGCAATGGTTACCAAAGGTAAAGTTTGCACAATGAGGAGATTATGGAGAGCTTATTGCCATGAGGCCCAGTTCTGTGCTATCAATAAATGATAATCCTGCATTCTGTCACCAAAAAATGGGTGACATCTGTGTCAACAGGGTATTAATGGAAACATGTTTGTCCTTACATTAGATTGCATTATTTTCATTTTAGCACAAACTTTTATGCAAAGCAACTTTATTCTTTTTTAACTTTTATTTTACCTGTAGTTATTTTGACAGTACAGTATGGTGTAATGGTGTAAAGGAGTTGGAGTTTGTCACTCAAAGATGGCAGGATAGATTTGTGACACTCATGGCATTAAAATGTGTTGAAATGTAGGAGAAAGGTATCCTTGACTGCAGAACAAGTAGAGCAGCCACTTCTTTAATGCCTGGTACCTTTTATATTTGTGACTTAATAAGCACTCCATCTCTGGTCTGTTCCACAGGGTGGGTATTAAGGAGTCCATTTAGTGGAAGCAATTGGAATGATGAGTCAGTGACACTGCAGTGGACAGCACATGAAAAGAAGAACTGGAGTGAGTCAGAGTGGAGAAACGGCATAAACAAGGCATGGCCGCTTTATTGGTTTCCACCGTTGGCAGCATCTGGACAAAGTGTGTGTGGGGGCATTTGTGTAATGCCATATGGGTCTTGTTGAGTGCTGAGAATCAAATACATAAACTACTGGTCTCCCAAGCGATAGTGTTGTACATGGAAAGATTTAGTAAGTTATTTTATTGAGTAATCATCTAAGGCGGTTTCAGTGTGCGTCCTCAGTTGGATATTACAATTCACATGAAATACCCTGCTCAAAGATAGTCCAGGACAGACCTTGAACCTACACAAACCCACAATGGAGTCGTAACCTCAATTTTATATTCAGAAAACCTTTTGAAGTAAAAGCTCCCAGGAATATGTGAAGACATGGGGGCTGACAACCGAGATCTGTTTTTTTTTTTCATGGTCCTCCACACACACACACACACACACACAAACACATGAAAATATGTTTGATTAACTTTCTTTGAATAGAGTTATGAAATAATTGTGGCAACTTTTATTTACACAATATAATAAAATACAAAGTGATTCTGTGACTACAATAATTCCTATGATGTTTTACCATGTTTAATCATTTTGTAACCTTTCTTGCTGGTTATTGATGGTGGATGTCGGAGGTAAGGGGCTTTCGTTCATCCTCTCCACCAGGAGCATCGCCCACTAATAACAAGCAAAACACCATTAGTGTTCAGACTGATTTCACACTGCCAGTTTTACCTAAACATTTGAGCCAATTTTGGTGCCTGTTTGGACACGACTGTTCTGATGTGAGATGACTCCATTAAACCTAACCGGGACCTTTTCATGCAATTTCTGAATTTCTAAGCTAAAAAAACAGTAGCTTTAATAACCAAAATAATTTCACTGAAAATCCTTTTTGGATATTACTCTGAACACTGGGGTTTAGGTGCAACTGATCATTTTCACATAAAACAGCAATCAACCCCCCCCCCCCCCCCCCCCCGTCTGTGGTAAAATAAATGCCTACTGCATGTCTATGGTTATTTGCACTGAAAACAGCATGTGACAGTGTGGCAACATTGCTGTCAATCATCATTTGTGCTTGATTGCTGCAACTTGATGTAAATTACTGGGGAGGGGCAATGTGATAATTGACTGAGAAGAAAGCTGTATTGACCTATTGCTGTGGGATGACAACTGAAAGTGAGAACTGCCCTGATGTCCCTATCCCTATGCATATATTATAGTATACCATAATTATGATTGGGCATTACAAATTTGGGCATTTACAAATTCCATATGAATTGATGGAAGAAAGCCTAAAATTTGTCTCCAGTTGGTTTTTGCTACATATGTTACTCCGTTGATGATGCTGCATTTTCATTGTATAAATATTATGGGCCTTTGGCTATAGACACTTAATAAAATATATCTGCTTTAACATTGCAGAAATGCTTTTTTGCTATGTAACTGCTACATTTTTATGTGTACTATATTTTAAATTGTGAAAAAAGTATAAAATGTTGGGAAGTATAAATGTCTTGTTATTTATGTACTGACAACATTTTTAGTAGTTCTAGAACTAACCCAAACTAGCATAGCTTTTCTTTGACCTATCTTCTGAAGTGTTTATTTTTACCCACAGACCTTGCCAGAGAGTGCCTGCAGTGTCACCTGCCCTGAGTTCGGGACGGTCATCATACGGTGGCAGTAATGAGGACCTCCAAGGCAGGCTGTGGAAACAGTGCAGGGCCTCTCAGAGCCTGCAGGATGAGGGCCACAGGAAGGACTGAGGGTCCCGCTCTCTCTTCCTAATAAGACAACCTCATCTCTGCAATTATCGTGCAAAGAGTGATCATTCTTATGAGAATATTTACACGAATACGACACACACGAACACGAAAGAAAGAGGTGTGCTAGGACCTCAATGTGCCTCATACACAGAACCAGCAGAACCCTTCACTTCGCTATATACACATGCCCATGCACTCGCATCACAAAAATAGTTCATGAATTTTCTTATTTTTGGCAAAAGAAAAACCCCTGCTGAGATAAAACTTGTTATAGAGATCGTTTCTTGAATGGAACTGGTCAGCCGAGAAGCATTGTGGAGAAATGCACAGCGAACTGATAAAGATGGGAAACAATTTGTGCTGCAATCATCAATTTCCATTTCAAAGTGAAGAGCTGAAGACAATGTCAGAGACTCACATAATGTCAAGCCATTCCCCTCTGTTGCACTGCCAACATGCACAGATGCTTTAGAATCTTCCGGTAAAGAAGCATCATGCAGGTAATTGGCTTCTCATCTTATTTTGGGTGATATTTAATTGAAATCATGTTGATTTACATTACTGTGAGGAACCCATGAATTTTAAACTTTTATGTGTTCTGAAATAACATTAGCATGCTGTTCATTTCTATTTGACTGACCGTTATTTCTGTGTTACTTGAATAAGAACAGACCACATTTACAATTAAGCCCTCTAACAAAATGGCTGGTTGATCTGTTATATTTCTAATGACAATGTAACCTGCCACCTATTGTAGTCTTTCGGGGGGAAAAAACTATTAAAAAAACAAGCGTAACATTGATGCAGCTGAAATGCTGATGTGTTTGCATAGCTGTTGGAAGAAACTGCCAAAAGTGATGCAAATGGCATACTGGGCTTTGGAACGGTCTGGTCTTTCCTGGATTCTCTGAGTCTGACTTTTAGACACATTACATTTTAGACACCTCTGTCTTGTGTGTGTCCATGTGCTTATGCACGTGCAGAAATATCAACAAATCTTGCAGACTTGATGAGCATAGCAATTACCAAGAAAAGTGTAACTATCATAGGAAAAGAAACAAACTAAGTAAAAAAGAGAATCAATTAAACAATGTTTGTATATGAAATGCCAAATAATAGCCACTGTGAATTCTTTTTATATTTACCATGCTGGTGGGTATGACTGTCATACAAATTTAAATGAATATTGATACTGTGAGGCCTTTGGATCTGAGACTTGTGTGGCATGAGTGAGAATGGAGTATGATAAAAAATGAAGGTTAATTATCTTTGGCTGTTTTTTTTTTTTTTTCAGACTGTAGTGCAGTACCATTCTAATAACACAGAAAAATGTTCTATGTAAAATTAATTACTTTGTTAATTTCAAATCACTTTTAGAGTTAATTTAGCACTTTGAACTCATAATTACAGTGGTTTTTATTTTCCTTCAGTTTTAGTGTTCATGATCTGGATATGTGATTTCCTGGTTTGGCAACCCCCAAAATGTTCTAAGGGCATGTCCATATATACATAAGATAAGGTAGAAATAATTTTGAAATGGAACAATGCATATTATCAATTTGTTTTGATGGACTACTTTTGAAATGTAATGGGGCGACATAGCTCAGGAGGTAAGACCGATTGTCTGGCAGTCGGAGGGTTGCCGGTTCAAACCCCGCCCTGGGTGTGTCGAAGTGTCCTTGAGCAGGACACCTAACTCCTAACTGCTCTGGCGAATGAGAGGCATCAATTGTAAAGCGCTTTGGATAAAAGCGCTATATAAATGCAGTCCATTTCATTATCATATTGAACAGAAAGACCTTTGTAAAGAGAATGGCAAAATTCTTGCTGCTGTTGAAATGTGAATATTAAATTATTTGTTTCATACTAGTACCAACTACAAATAGGTAATTGATACACCACTAATAATACGACAGAAAGAAGTAATGATGTTAAAGTAATTTCTGATATTGACTGGAGTCATTTTATATTTTGTATTGCCACAATAATTCCATAATCAGTAATCCAACAATAATTTTAATCGCATAATATTTCATAATTTTTTCAGAATAGATCTATAAAGTCTTTTTTTTCATAATCTGATTTCGTGAGATTGTGAATGCAGACTTAGAAGAAAAAAGTTCAATAATTCTATTTCTGCATAATTGGGTTATTTATTGTTTTCATTTAACTGCAGGGAGTTTTTAAAATGCAGTTTCTGTGGTTGAGGGCTGCTGACTTCCATGTTCACTTGTATTGGAAAGTACTGCTCATGTAACTAATTAAAGAGCTATATATGTGTTTGTTCTTTTTCAGTAATGTGCTAGTGTTATGTCATCGTAACCATTATTTGTTCAAAAACTTGTCATATTATATGTTTGATTAAAATTCCCATGAGAGAACCTCTCAGCACTCTTTATGGAATTGGTTCTATTCAAATGTTTTAATTCAAAACCAATGATGTGAAATTATTTTTGGAATAGAATAGCGTGTCCATTTTCAGTAATACTATATATGAATTGCAATTTTCAGTCAAATAGTTGGATGCTCACATTAACTAGATTCTACAGAGACCAACTATATGACTTATGGAAATAATATGATATAATCATACGTTTTTCTGCGATTACACTGAAATCTTAAAGCAGCAGTTTGACTGTTAAAAACATGAAAGATGGGTATATCCACACAAGCCATACAGATATTAGCCTACATCCACGGACATATCTCCCAGATTAAATCCCTCACCATCAAATTTAAATCACATTGTTGGACCTCACATTCAGTATTCAAATGGATAAAACTGCAGCAGAATATTATGTGTCTGACTCACTTCCCCAATGGCTTAAGCTGAAACTCATTGTAAAACATGGGAGGCGTCGCCCTTGATATTATCTGCCAATCTCATCATTCTCTTGCTGTACTCCCTTTGAAATATCTATCCTAGTGGCTCCCCTCAGTCTTGGAGCACATTTGAAGAACTCTGAACAGCTTTTGTGCTTTGAATTAAGGCTGTAATGGACGAGTATGTATTTCTGGAGCTGCTCAAAATGGGAGGGGCCTAGCTCCAAAGGGGGGTGGCCTAGCTCGAAAGAGGAGGACAGTTAGGGCTAGGTTAGGTAAAATCTTTCTTTCCCAAGTTGCCTCTTATGAAAGCCCCTTGGGAAAGAACAATTTGCATTGGCCATTCAGTGGACTGGGGTCTTTAAGTAGGAAAAATTTAGCGTTTGAACATGTGTTGAAGTTGTATGTGTGTTGTGTTTGTTAGTCCTCCTGGGAATACAGTATTTCATTTTGTGATCCTGTTCTTTCTACCCTACGTCTGTTCTCTGGTGTCCAGATATTAATTCATTCCATTGTAAAAAGATTGCATATTTGCATAAACAATTAGCATAGACATTTTCATATTTTCATTTTCATTACTCCAATTACATTGTGTATTCATCAATAAATAGGGGAGAGTAACTAAATGTAAGTTTTAGAATTTTACTCATTTATTAAAATATTTAGCCTAGTACTATGAAATTTTACTTCAAACAGCTTTGAAGTACTTGTCAGTAGTCAGTTTCCATTGTACTGAGTCAGATACAACTGAGCCGGATACAATTAAAACAACAATACAAGGAGTCCGATGTTGCATTTATACCACCTTGTCGGTATGATTGTAACAGTAAATAAAAACGCCCTGTAATGTCTGTATGCAGGCTTTTTTCTGCATGTACTGACATTAATCAAGGAAATACATTTCCAATTATAACATGAGATCAAACATACAGTATACTCAAATTATGAAGTATCTGACTTTATTCATGAAAATAGACTGTGCAAACATTAACGCACAAGTAACTTCATTATTGTGTTGGTTGTGGAAACATCCAAATGGATGAGGAAAACTGGGTTTTGTGTCTTAACCCCCAAGGAAGCTTTTATGAAGCAAATCGACTACAGACTATTCTGGTGTGAGCTTATTACAAATGCCTATGGCCAGAGGGTAGTTTCTTTCTTTTCCATTAATCACTTGGAGCATTTGGAAGATGAGGCTATGTCAAGCATCAGCGTTCACTAACGTTAGCTTAGACAGCTAAGAAAACGTCATTCTTGAGATTTACTCCTCTGCTCTGATTCACTGTAGCACTCTGCTTGTGGAAATACAAATTTGTTCAAAAATAAATGAATAAAAAATACCTCCATAAGGTGGGGGGAAGGAAATTTCTGAACCTGCTCAAACACACATAGGTTCAGACTCAACTGCTGTAATGATTTAAATGAGACACTGGACAGCTGGCAAGCAAGGTCAGTATTATTGATTCTGTCAGCTGCCACTGTCACTAACCCGCTGTAGGACATAGATAAGGCCTGATCCACCTACAACTCAACTGGCTAATCACAGCACACGAAAACGGAACTAAAATCCGTGGCTGCCTCAGGGATCAGTGCTGCAGTACAATCACTTGACTGTATAAGATGCTTACCACCGGAATTTTATCGTTGCACAGGCAGCTCTCAAGACTGATGGAATCATTCTTAATAAATCCCTCTGTTTGTGGCCTGCAGTTAGAGCTTCACACCATATAATTTCTTCTACCAGATATTTTATTTCATTGCACAATGAAAGGCTTAAACGGCCCACATCGTAAGACAATTTAAGCACTATTTTTATGCAAACAGAGCAACACTGAACTGTGAAAATGTAATGCTTGAAAACAGGGTTCTGCAAAGTCTTCAGTCGTGAAATGTCAGTGTCTGATCATTCACTTGCAGTGACGGAATGTGGAAAATTAACTGAATTACAAAGGTGAAAGATTTCTAATCCTTCTTGGAGTTTAAGCTCTCCTTATTCTCTAAAAATGGAACATCTGTTATAGAACATATTTATACCGCCTATTCTACATCCACCCTGGGTTCAGACTACTTTAGTTAAATTGAGTGCATTTTCAATTACGCACACACACACACACACCCCACTTCAGATACTCTGTAAGTACAGCTATTTATAAACATATTTTTACCATATTGTCATTGTCGAACAGGATAACACTGAGAATGAATTTCCACAATGATACAATGTGTTCCAATAAGAAGCAAAATGAATATGAATTCAAATTCAACACCACAAAAGCTCTGGACACCTTGTTATATAGTCACATGTACAGTACATTCCTCACTATTGTTTGCAAATGCTTCTTCACTGTATAATAATTTCCTTGAATCATGTTTAGAAATGTATTACCCATTCTTAAATACAAACCACATACATTGTTGGTTTGTATTTCCGATAAGATCACAAAGATCTCAGCTATATGCATGTATATAAATCTGGATGTACAGGGCAAAGACTTATTTCAGCTTCAGTTATGTGTAATGCCTATTCTATTCTATTCTTTTCTAGAGGTTTGAAGGGATGTGTGGTCCCAGTAAGGTATTTGGTTTGGAAGGCACTAGGTACAATAACCTTATAAAGGCAGAGAGGTTCTCTGCATTTCCATCAGCTTTTACCATGATTTTTTTTTTTTCAGTATTTTTCCAGATTTTCAAAGCATGCTTTCATGTTTACTGTAAACTTCTTCATTAAATGTTTGCCATATTTTTGTGCAAATGTGGTACACTGGTTCCAATGAACACATTTCATGTAGTATCAAACAGTGTAACCAATAGGTATTTAACATTATATGACTTCAAGCAATCCTTGAGACAGGATATGAAGTCCCAAATATATATACATTTTGTGACAGAACCTTTTTGGAACAATGAATGTTCAACATTCATTGCTGAGTGCACCAAATTAACACAATTCACCAGTACTAGAGATTAAAGGTGGCCAGGTGGTTGGTAAAAAGCTACTAATGTATTAACATCAAACTTGTCCAGTGTTTTTATTGGCACATCCACTTACTGCATCACCCAAACCATGTTGTCCAACAGGTTTACTGCCGGCCACAAAACTATCAAAAGAGAGGAAGGGAAGGGAGGATAAATATTATGTTTGCACAGGATTAAACAAGCAATTCTTCTAGTGCCCAGGGGCATTTTTATCATTTCACCACAATAGGGCCCTTAGTCTTAGCTAGGTATGTATGTGATTGTGTTGTTTTGTGCATTGTTTCTCTGTTTATGTCAGGACCCATGCAAATGCAATAAACACCTTACTAATGCTGGCATTTTCCTCACTGTGGTCCTTTGGGATGCATTTAAATTAGAACATGGGGGTGTGGGTGGGGTTGTAAACTAAATAAAAACAGACCTTGCATTAAATCACAATGCCCATGCCTGTTATCTAGTAACTCACAATGCACAGCATATATGTTTCTTTTATGTAATAAATATTTAGATTTTTATCTACCCCATCAAGCTTATTATGTAAGATTTATAAACAGCATTTATTATTTATATATTGGACTTTCTTCTTATCACATCTCTGATTTATTCCAGGCAATATCACAATAATCATTGTAGCCTGAAACAAATATCCGCTTTCTTGTATTTACAAAGGGGAAAAGACATCAAATTAAAACTGACAAATTAAAATCTGTTTTTCTTCAGTCTTTCATAATAACCTTAATATTCGATACATATGAGAGGCTTGACCAGATAGCGTGAAAATGAAATACAATGCATTTCACTTAAGCCAAGTCAACAGTTTTAAAGATTTTCATTTCTTTCCTTCTCTAGACTGTTGAAATATATCAGATGTGGTATACCCTGTAAAGCAGCCAAATGAAGAGCAGATGTATGCTATTGGCATGTATCATGTGAAAAGTGGTATTCAGAGTTAAAAACCAGTTTGATTGCACAAAAATCATGATTACAAAGACAATATAATCAGCCCTTCTGGCACAAGAGCATGGTGTATAGCATAAGGAGGCTGACGCTCTCTGCTTTGCATGTAAATGTCATATGCAGCTACCATTTGTGAGCAGTATTTGTTGTTGTGTATTGAAAAGCATTAACCCCATCATAACATGCAGCAAACTTACCTGACTCCTGCCAGTGCTCTGATTCCATTAAGTCATCGGGAGCTGGGGATTCTCCTCATTTATATCTTTACTGCTTTGGTTTTTATTTACTGGCTTTTATGTGTGTAAATAAAAAGTATGGAGCCAGGCCAGACAGCTTCATCCTTGAATTAGGGTCACGTCAGTCCCTTGCTGAAGAAACCCACCCTACATCTCTCTGCCATCTAGATCATCTTTTGAATAATGGGACAGCTCTATCTATACTGAAGGCGTATTTGGCAGCTACATCAACAGCTCATACAGGCATTGGTGGTGGGCCTCCATGTAGGCATTCTCGTGTTACTGTATATCCAAAGGCATAAAATGTGCGTGAATTGGCTGGTATTTCTACCAGCATTTGCCTTTACAATTGCCTAATGAATTGTTATCTGCTAAGACTGCATTCCTATTGGCTGCATCGCCATACACCTGCATTGCACCTGCGGCTCAGTCAGTACTTGTGCTGCCAGGCAGCAGGATTTCTTTTAATATCCTGTGAGCTGCATGTTATTGCCTGATGCAATCGTAATAATGGTTTACATCAATATTTTTCATGGAATTGTGTTCAAAGAGACAGCAAATCATTTCACTTCTGCCAAACTACGCAAATGCTTGACGTCATGAATGAACTTATGCTTGCTGAACCCATGGAGCGTGTTCACCTTGGAGAATATCTCTGATGGATTTTGGACGAAGCAATGTGAATAAGAGGAAATGTGCAACGCTGCTATCAGTGTGTGACAATTATAACGTCTAGTCTTTACGAAGGGGTTTCATGTTTGAAGTTTTAATAATTTCAAATGCTTGGATTAATTAGATGTTAATAAATTAAATTAAAATGCAAGTTTATTGATACCGTGCAACCTACTTTAATGTTTACTAGATAATTTTGTATTGATTTAGATTATAGAAAATAAAACATAACTAAAAATGTTTTTGTTCCATTGCTTATATTGCATTGCAGTTAACATAGGCTACCCCTTCCACCAGCAACCAATGAAGCAATGATTAACTAATATAATGGTGTTACAGTATGAAATACCACAAAACAATATATATATATTCTAAGGAATGTTGTCACTTCCTGCAGCTCTCTTATACAGTATCTCTCTCTGGTGTTATTTCACTGATGCTGTAATGTGCAGTAATCACTCGCAAGCAATACCTCATTTTTAGCAATTTGCAATGCAATAGAGCAGTTCACGAGACCTTTACAGCTGCAGGCCAACCCCACTAATAAAACCACGCCCCTCTCATCCGAGAGCCATGAGCCAGAAGGTGAATTCTTAATTGGGAATCACGGTCACAAACAAGCTACCAAAAGAAGAGCAGTGGCCTAATGGCAGCAGTATACTCAAAATGAAATAGAACAGTTTGAAATGACCCTTTTCTAACAAGGACAAACAGAGTTTGCATGTCACCTCACCATGTCTGCAATTGGTCCATCCCTATATCACATGATAGGTTGCATCACGGCTGACCAGCCAAGGCAGAGTTCAACTTTCTTTTCGGTTTATTTCATCATTGTACTCTCCTGTAGGAGCATTATCTTGGTTATGGGAGCATTCTCCTCCACCATACTATTGAGCAACTGAATGACCTACGTATTGATATGAATTGCTCAATCAAGCGGTATTGAAACTAACATGTAATGAAGTTGATAAAGACTTTAGGGTGGGGATGAATAATAGTGGTAGTTGTAGTTATTGAAATAATAGGTTTAGAACTCTGCAGACGTAATACCTTCAACATATTTTTTCACTGAAATTGAGACTTTGAATAAACTGAATAGACTACATGACAACTGTCTGACATGTAATGTGATTTGTGTGCAGTACCTGACTGTAGAAATTACTTTTTAAAAATGAAAAATACTGCACTTTATATTTCTGACTACTTTTTCTATTTTGTGTTTTGTCTTGCTTTGCACATTATAATGCTTTTCTCATTGTGCCTGTAATATGCTTTGATATATTTTTCCCTTAGCCTATATAACAAAAATGCTATAATGTGGAAATGCAACAGTTGAAACTGATATAGTTGTGTTCTTTATTTAAACAAAATTATTTTGGAACATATGGTTTCATAATAGTTATAAAGTGAGGTCACTGTGGGTACACAATTTGTTTTGAGTGTCATGGACCACATTCACCTGTGGTATATGTTACCTGTCTCAATGAAATGAAGTGATAGGGAGGCATGTTCAACCTCCACCACCAATCACAGTCCCACCTGCCAAGACAATTTTTAGGGGTAAATCATCGCTTCTAGAAAAGGCCAAGCTGCCATTCTATTAGTATCTGAGGCAATATTTCAATCCATCATATTTCAGCTCCAGGGAACTGTCACTTCTAAAAGACAGCAGTGATGGTAGTCAAGTGCTAATATAGTGATGTTTAATCACAAGGTCCTTCTTCTACTCTGGCACCCCAAGAAACCAAGGCTAGAATGGGGGTGGCACACCTCCGGTCCTACTAAGAGTAATGAGAAACCTCACAGCCTGACCTTTGGCTAAGCCCATTCAATTCTCCATCAGAAATAATGTGTGCTCCTTGGTGTATAATTCTAATGGTATTATTAAGAATAATTGTAGTTTTAAAGGAGTGCACAAGGCTATGCTGCAGCAGACCAGGGATTGGTCTATGCTCGGTTGCTTTCTGTGACCTTTCATTGCATCATTATAGGGTCAGTTACTGGACCTAACTTTTCAGTGGAGAGAGAAAAAAAAACGAGGTAATGTATTGCGACAGATTCTTCTTAGTGAACCTCTTTCACAAACTGTATTAATTGTGTATCTTGTGAAGCTTTCTATTTATGTTAATATCTTTGTGTGTAATGCAATGCACACAAACCATGGAATTCATAATACAGGCTGCATATGATGAATCCCCTTCAGTTATGTAGAAAATGGGCAGAAGCAAATGAAAAGGATATCGGTTTCATCCCATTTTTTGCTCGTTATATTGTTATCAATGACAGTGATCTCAAGGTAGATCTAATTCCTGTGCTGAGGAATATCCATAATTCCATAATTGCTTAAAACAAGCTGACAATTTATAGTGAGCTCCATAATGTTTGGGACAAAGTCATAATTTTTCTTGATTTGGCTCTCTACTCCAAAATTTTAGTTTTGTAATTGAACAATGGTTAAAGTGCAGAATCTCAGCTTTTACTAAAGGGTATATTTATACACATTGGTTTCACCATGTAGAAATAACAGCAATTGTTATACATAGTCTCCATTTCAGGACAGCATAATATTTCGGACAAATGGCTTCATAGGTGTTTCTGATTAATCAGGTGTGTTCATTCACTCCCAATGCATGCATACGAGAGCTTTCAGTATCTAGTCTTCATTCTAGGTTTTTGATTACCTTTGGAGTCTGCTACTGGTGTATGTCAGCATAAGGACCAGAGTTGTGCCAGTGAGTCAAGAAAGCCATTATGAGGCTGAAAAATAAACAAGCACGGAACCGTCCAGACCCACGGCGCAACTCACTTCCGCAGACACATTTTAGCTGGCACCACCTGCGCATGCGTCCCACAAAACGTCCCTCAAAGGTCGTCCGTGAGTGAGTGAGTGAGTGAGTAAGTGACCACAATTTGCTATGCATAGCCGACGGCAGTAGTTCCTGCGTGCCGTGGGAAAAAAATGAATAAGCTAAACTTTAGTGATTGGATGAAATGGTCATTCATTTCATTATACCTTCATGGTGAATTGACCTCAAAACAAGAACTGGCTTGCTCTTTGATTTCTTTTCTTTTTTATTTAAGTAAACATCCTTCTGTCATGAAACAAAAATGTCTCTTTCAACTGAATAAGCTGAGCAGGCTTGTCACGCATCTTCACAACAACGTTTTCTCTTGAACGCTAGATATATTTTCTTCTGAGGCAAATTTTGTAATTAATGTCATGCACATAGTCATTTTACAGGACACCTACATCTCTTAATTCTTCTTGCTTGAAAATATAATTTTGTATATTGTATTTAACAAAGGTTAGTCACTTCTTTTTTGTTGAGGTTTATACTTTTTGCCTCCTGGATCTGCATCTCCATTATTCTGATTGTAGCATGAAAAAAAACATTTTGTGAAGTAATTTGTAATAAAATATGTTTTAGTGTATTTTTCCCATCATTGGGTCTACTCTATTGTGCTATGCTTACAAGCAAAGCCCAGAAATATTGCTGATGTTGTGTGTATCCCTGTTGTCACTTTGCTTTGACATGAAGTGATAGAAGGCTCACTGAATGATGTAGTAACCCCCTAACTTATTGGTTTTTTGTAACAGCTTCAATTTCACAATATTGTAAAACACTGGAGTTTTTAAAAAGACACATTGGAGTCATACATTGATTTTTTCCAGTGTTGTGCAGAAGGATTCATCATCTTGATTGTTTATAGTTTTCGGAGCTTTCCTCCCTTAAATCGATACCACAAGCTTGAGATTAATTTAAAGCTGACACTGTAAAAAATATACCATAATTATGACTGATATTGCAACTCCATTATTTGATTACCAACTATTTAAAGTAACCTCAGCTGAAGCATTTCCAATGGCTCAACATTAGTATGCTGAGCAACACCCAGTTCATCAGTCCTGAATGGTGTCACAGATGGTGGAGACTGGTCTAGTGCAGTCTGGGTTGAACCTTTATTGGATGGATCAAACAGGGAAATGCAAGGTTGTGGTTCATTGGAACATATTTTCTCTGCGACGGAAATTAATTGTGACATTTGCAGCCAACCGAGATCCGTCCTGTGAACAGTTAACATCGTTGATATGCTAATTAGTGCCACTCCACCTCACATGGAGTAAGCCAAAAGCGCTTTTCAAAAGGCCAGCAGCCATAGTGAGTAATTACAAAAGGCAACAGAATACATTTAACTTTAACCTTTGATTCAAACCGGATCATAGCATAACAGAATAACTGCCTCTTTCATGGTAATGAGGTCTTGGGAATTATCTCTACTATGCTAATATCGATGTAAAATGGTACTGTGTTAATTATTCTTTCACCAAAAATAAGAGAGTCTCTCACTATTCATAAAAAAGAGTGACCCACTTCTATAACAAGGAAGGGGTAATAAGGACTCACCATGATTCATCACACAAAAATCACAAACTACTACCGCATATGTTCTGTGAATTTGTATCTTGCATATACTCATGATTTATATCCAAAGTTTGAATTACCACATAATCTTCAGATGGTAAGATGAAAAACACAGGGCCAACGGGTCACATGAAATAATGTGTTTGCTGTAACAGGGCCTAATTTTGATATCAATAATTTTAAAGGCAGACCTAGGCTAGGCTTAGTGCTTAGTACTGAGTTGGCGGTATGGCATACCTGCCATCCAAATCTATTAAAGCTTGTTAATGGTTTAACCCACATTTTCAGTTCATTCCACAGTCTGTGTGCTGACCATATACCGTGTACTTTCAAATTTAGCCTAAGCCTGTAGAAGTTTAAGTAGTATGGTCAAGTACTGCACTGAAGTACAGTCAAGTCTTCAGAAGATTCTGGAGTGTGTTTCACAGCAGCCTTGGAGGTCACTCATGCGTAAGGCGGGGTGACATTCCTAAATGTGATTCAGCTGCTTATGTAATCCTTAAGTCCATCAGAGGAGGAAGGTGGAGTGGAAGTTTTATCATCTTGCTTTGTTTCTGTGTGTTTGTGGAAGAATATTTTTAAAAAGTTAAAAGAGTTGCATAAGCGATTCTAATTGATTTTCTTTTACAAAAGATGCTGACTGATGAGTGTCAAAATTCATACATCAATAACTTCCTGAGGTCAATTTAAAATATGATTTTTTTCATTCTGCCTTGTAATTTGTCACTAGCAGCATTATTTAATTTGAAATGAGAGTTTTACATCAAAAGCACTGCCAAAGATATGTAAATTGTTTTCAGAAATAGGCCCTTTACTGAATAGAGAGCAAAAGTATTAATTGCTCTACATGCCCTGTCTATAACCTCCATTTGCCCTGTTATTTTATTTATATTGAAAACAATAACAACAATTGAAAAAATAAATTGAAAACAATTTTACTGCACCAGAGTAAATTCAATGATCAAATTATTTAATTTATCCAAAAATAAAAGTTGGTAGCTGAAATGTTTTGTCATGCTAAGCCCCATTCAGAAGTTGTCTTCATAAAACAAAATTAGTTGGCAAGGGCATGGGGAAAAGACTGTTACCACAGTCTTCCATGCAAATATTCATAAAGCTTTGAGAATGTTGGTTCAAAAGTAGTGGTCATCATGTCTACCTGAACCTGAAAACAGAGACTGTGCAGGTATTGGTCCACATCTTGTTTCACTCCAGTTTACATTGAGGCTGATTGCTTTGCGTCTCAGTATGTGTTTATACCCTAGAGATGAAAATTTACCAAACACTGTACAATTCTGCATTTCTCTGTGGTCATTGCTACTGCTTGAACTTGAAAAAGCATTTTGTTAAACATGTGCATTGCCAAACATTTTGCATGAAAGAATGATTAAAATAATTTCCCCAGTGTATTCAATTTAGACATACTATATTGAGATCAAGACACTTATAATTGTATACACTCACATGCCTATTATTTTAAAATAGGCTATCATCAGTGCAACGCAAATTAATTAAAATTGATAATTGAGTTCAGATTAAGGTGAAAGAATACATCACAATATTCTACCCTGAACAAGATGTTTAGTTTCAGAGGTCTAGTTATAAAATTTGAACTTGTGGCTAAATACTGCAACCGAGAATAAATGTTTGAGGACAGCAAAGACACATGGGAGAACTGGTATCTACAAATGGAATACATTTTAGTGCAGCATTTGCATGTTATTGACTAGCCTAGGGGATGACAGGGACAGGGATGGCAGCCTGAGCAGATATCCACAGAAATCCTTGTCTTCTGTCAGTTTCCAACAGAGTCTGTTCTGTGTTTATCAGCCGATATGGTGTGGAAGTCAGAGAGACGGACTGCCCAGCAGGGGCACGCCTATAAGCTGCATGTGAGTCACAGCTGAGGTTCTCTGTTTGTGAATCACTTTGCTTGATGTCAATACCCCTGCGTCAGGACGAATGAACACGAGGAGAGAGATTGAGCTTTTTCTGCACGGCTCATGACAGTTGGTCCTTCCTCAGGGTCCAGTGCACAGTCTGACCAAGCGTTCTGCTTCCTGCTGAGCAGACCTCAACCTCAACGCAAAAAGGACATGGTCTCGTGTCCTCCCCGCGTACGGGTGCGCTTCATGGCAGCGGAGCCTCCTGCGTACGTGATGAGAGCATCAATGCGCTATCCGGGGGGTGAGCAGGGGGTAGTGAAAGACCTCGGTTTGTCCTTCTTGCCTTTGTCTCTCCTTGTCTGGCTCCAGATTTCTCCTTGTCTGGCTGTTGGTGGGCAGAATATCCTCTCCGTCGCATTGTGCCTGTTAATGATCTATTTAGCTTTTTTCTGTTTTGAGCAATTGAAATTTGGTGAATGCCAATTCTGTCAAATGACTGTAGTTAAGTTTAAGTTCTAAATGCTGCAATTATGTATTTGTGTCTCAGCTGTTAAATAACATAACTGCGCCTGGTGTATATTACACACACATGCACCCCCCACCCCACACCACCCCACCCCTCTGTAGATATGGAAAAGACCGTGTTTGTGAGTGTATTAGATGCTTTATGGCTGTAATTGACATGTCTTGAAAAGTTGAGGGCAGCCCAGTGAAATTTTAGTTAGCTCCATAAGTAGGCAGAACAATTTTAGCAATTAGCTGGTGCAGCGTATTTTATTAGTGGCAGTTGCTGAGCCAGGTGCAGAGCATTAGGAGATATGCTCATCTAGGGTGGCTTTGGGCTGAACTACTGTCAGAAGCATCTAGCTAACAAGGTAGAAAACAGAACATTTCATGATAGCTTCATAGCTGAGTACTCATCAGATATTCTCATTACAAAGGTTATGTTCCTCCAAGCATCCTTTTTTATTTGTATTATGGTAATCTGCCCATTTAATACCATAAAGACATATTTTAGGAGACTGACATTATTAGCTGGGTTCTATTTTTCAGGAATTAATGGCGCATGCTGCATGGACGCCCTGGGTGTGGCCAGTTCATAACAATGCCAACAGATTTTTTTTTTTAAAAGGACAGGGTAGATGTGTGTGTTATGAGCATAATACTTGGCTATTTGTTGCAAGCAAATTTCTCCTAGGTTATTATTTTGTCTCCAACGGCAAAGAACCCAGAATATTTCTAAATGGCACCCCGAGGTGCAGAGCTTTTATTCTAGGCTCCTCCATTTTGAATATATGGCCTGCAGCCTACACATAAAGCATGACCCACACATGGATTTTTTTTTTAGGTTAACAGTAAACAAAGACGCAGTTCATGCATGTAGCTTTAAAGTAGCTATTATTTTAACTACAGTCACATAACTAAAATGAAAAAAAAATTTGAGTTCAAGCTTGTGCTTCTGCTTCCTCTCTGCTTATGATGGTCCCACCCAACTCACAGTGACATTAACAAGCTATGTTTTCCAACACAAAGGGTGACCTTCCTACAGGAAAGCCTTCCCACTGCCTGAAAGTCTAAAGCCAGTGCTAATTTAACAGATGCCTGGTGGACACACCTCTAAGGTAGTACCAATTTCAGCCCAGTTTTCTCCCATCACGCCTGTATAACTGTATGATCTATGGTTTATCCCCCCTTTTTTAACACTTTTTTATGTGATTACTACATTGTTGTAAGCTTATTAGAAGTCATGGATTATTTATGACTGACACTGATAAAAATGATTTTGCAAGCCCAAGTTAGCCTGTTACAGTTTTATTAAAACTTATTAAAATTTTCAGGGTGACAATTATTTTTTCAATTGTGTATTTTGATGATAATAACAAACAAACATTAAACTTGGGTTTTTACATACAAGGGAAAACCATGGGAATGGTAATGAAAATCACTGTCAAATTGCAAATGTCTACCTTGACACCAGCACATCTTTCGTCAGGCGATCGTTCACATATTTATTTTGGGAACTCTGTGGGACTCCCCAAACCTACAAGGAAATGAATACTCAAGTATTCTTTTAAGGTTCCCTTGGGTACTTCAGCACTGAAAATCACCCAAAGGCCCTCCCCTAGTAAACACATACAGTGTTTGAACAGCACACTACTTTAGCCTTCAAAGTCTTCAAAAACACAGAATACATTTCTTGCCAAGGGGGACAGTAAGGAACAAACTACCCTAGAAGAAGGACAAAAAAGTGTGCTGGAATTGGAGGCCATCATTTTTCAAAAATGTGCTAGCAGTCCTGGTCTTATTTCTAAGCTACAAATGGGGGAACGTTCAGGCACTCTCCCATTAACACAGGTTGCTTGTCTTTATTATTATGGAGGTATTTTATAACCACATACAGGACGTTGCATTGTATGTGTATCTTGCTGCATTTGTATCTAGGGAACACCCATCTCTGGTTGGAAAACTGCCCATCATCTCTGCATTTCAAAGCAACATGTATACAGCAACCGTAACTCCACCTATGACAGTAATGGAATTCTGAAAATGAGGTGTGTCAGTCACACCTACCCAACACAATTGAATGTAATCCCCAGGGAAACAGTTCCTGGAATCACTTTATAGAAACATACGCAGTCAAAGCTCCTGCCACTCCCAAACCTCTCTGACCACCATCATCACCGTCACTTGTCAGTGGCTGTGATGAACGCTGCATGATACCACTGACAGTTCCTCGGTTTTAATAGTTGAATTGAGTACTCCCCCTAGACAGCTGTTTGACTTCAACCTCCCCCACCACCCGCCTTGTGTTTTTACCCAAAATCCACCAATGAGATGACCACTGCATCCGCCACCAGGAAAGATCAAAATGGACAGCACCCTTGTTTCTTGAATAATGTAAAAGAACATTCCTCTGTTGAGCAGAGCTACTGTAGCTCTGGCAGAACATGTTACCATCCATTCACCCTACCTGCCTGTAATCCTCTCTGATCTGGCCTGTCACCTTATCAGCTGTTTCTCTGGAGGCAGATGAGAAGAGACAAGAGAAGCAGGGTGCCATCCGTCCCTCTCAGGTCTTCGGTATTCCTCCCTACCCATCTGCAGGTATAACCAAGTTTCTATCATTGTATTGAGCACCCTCTTCACTTTGATTATTTTTATACTATTTTCACTAACATCTCTGGTGATATGGTAACAAAAATAAAGCCAAGGAGAAACTGAGGAGAAAATAAAAAAATGAAATTGCACACATTACTATACATATTTAAAACATTCCCATTAGCAGGACATCACACCAGTCATGACAGAATATTACAGCTTGTGACCGATCTTATAACACCGTGGTTATGTTATTTTGAAAATTAGGGTATCTTTGTCAATTATTTAGCATCTTATATCAATACATAAATTATTAAATTTGCTTCATATATTAAGATGGTGTTATGACATTTGATTTGAATTGTGATACACTAATAGCTGGTTAGGACAGCTATTATATTATGCTCATGGTAGTGCTATGTAGGCTTTATGACATATAGTTCAAATAAAATGTTCCTTAATGTAAGTATTGCCAGTATGAATGAGTGTGAAACTAGTTTGAAACTAAAAACTAGCATGTATCAGCAGTATAAGAGCTTTACAAGATTTTCATTCTCTATTAAAGTGTCACTTCTGAAAGAAATGTTTGCTCTTCTTTGCCTAGTGTGCTGGAGAAATGTGAATACATTTAAAATCCTTTCAAATCTTAAAATGAGTTGAACCTCTCCGCATTCTTTTTGTCATTTTTCAGAGGACTTTTGCAATGGACATAAGAGGAGGGACTGAGAAGTCTCTGACCTGGACATCAAGTATTTGAGATTTATTGCAAGTTCCAGACTCTTCCCCCAGAATGACATAAGGGACGAACAAGAGAAGGCCCCTGCTGGTTGTTACCCGAATACGCACAGTCAGATATCTGTCCCGGCAAGCTGGGTGCCATCTGGTTACTGCATACCCTGAGACACAAAGGCTAGCAGAGTTCTCAGGCTGACCACACAGCCCCACCTAGTGGAGATAAGCAGGATGACTGCTCAATATCT
The DNA here is from genome assembly GCF_013347855.1 of Anguilla anguilla. Taxonomy (NCBI): domain Eukaryota; kingdom Metazoa; phylum Chordata; class Actinopteri; order Anguilliformes; family Anguillidae; genus Anguilla; species Anguilla anguilla. The sequence goes on along the minus strand of NC_049203.1, from coordinate 44,904,355 downwards.
CTTGCACTCATATCATGTAGCATCTTGCCACTGTCAACTGGAATTTACTGAATGGATTTGGATTGAGATAAGACTTTCAATTATTGTTGTATTTTTAAGGGGAAAAGCAGGCATGGAAGAAATAACCACGCTTGATGCTGAAGACACTTTGTAATTGTTCAGCATACAAATGACCCAAAATGGGTTTCCGCAAAAATATCCTTTGCAAAAAATATCAGATTAAAAGTCAAGTTAATCAAGTTAGTGGGAGTATAGCAGACCAGGGACAATAAAATTTTAGCCTTTTTGTCAGTAGTACTACGGGTTTTATTTTCAACCTGATAATTGTTATATTAATGGCACTGGTTGGTCCATGATTGCACTCACCTTGTGTTCTACATTTAAATCAGTCCCTTATTTGAGGGTAAAAAATTGTCATGGAAGCCACTCTGAGGTTTGGACTGGTGAAATCAAAAGTTATTTATTCATGCAGCATGGGGAATAAATACTTGGCATACCTTGTGTCCATAGCACAATAGCACAAGCAAGCCATCTCTGCTTATACTTTCTCTGGTGCATAAAATCAGGAAAAAGGATCTGTCCTCCCATTTAAACTGATGGTTACCAAACTCTATATTGAAATGTTATATCAAAATAATCTTAATAAGCGAAAGGAAAACAACTGAACATCTTTCTCTCTTAAGACATAAACATCTCCTATGGAATTTTTCCACTTTCAGCAGGCACATAAAATATTTTTTCTGCTAATAAAAAGAATAACACAGAACATTTTATTTAACTAAGCTTCCACAACATGAAAACAAACATTACGACTGGCCTCAAGGGCGAGATTTGAGTGTGCTAGAATGAACTAGACAATCATTTATATTCAACCAGATGTAGAAACACAACATTGAAAATAAATCAAGTAAAGAGCAAGCACACAATGTTTGTTTATTTTTATTTTTTTTTTTAACTTTTGTTGCAATACAGCTAAATTTTTGTTTTGTTACAAACTGAAATGCAATGTGAATTTGATTGGAAGGGGGCTGCCCAGCAGTTCCTTCCTGATTCTATATGACATTGGCTATATCATGAATACATCATCAACTAAACCAAGTCCAGGGGAAGACGGGGTTTTGACTGTAGTAGTTTTGCTTGTTTATTGATTTAAATACTTTGGATTTAAGGATGACATTTATTGCTTATGTTTTGATATTTTATTATTTGCAAGAATTTGTATAATGATAAAGATAATGTTTAAAGGATGCTGTGTCAAAGATTCTCAGTGAGACTTACCTATGTAAGCTGTGGTAGTGGCTAATGGGGTAATGGGTTGATTGCTCCCAGTATTTAAACAGTTGCTATGACACTCAGGATAGGCTGACTAAGAGGGGTTATGCTGTGTTGCCAGAACACAAGCCTTATTTTTGTTTCTAGTTGCAGATTTAATTTTCCTCAGTTTTGCATTTTGATTTACTTCTTTTTGATTTTCATTTTGATGAGTTAACCTGCGTATTCCTGAAACTAAATAAAACAACATACCTGGGAACTGAAACTTTGCCTCCAGAATCTGCCTGCCTATCCCACACCTGGCTCTTTGGCTAGACCACCTTACAATAACCTAACATAATTTTTTTTTAAATTAATGAGATACAACAATAGGCAATAAATAGTTATCATAATGTGCACACTGAAAGAGATGTTTCTGAAGTTTTACTGGACAGGTGTTCCATCCATGAATTTCTTGTCAGTACGTCAGTTTTTTCTTGAGCAACTGTGTTGCTCCCAGTAACAAAGGCAGCAGAACTACATGCTGTTGTCATGCCCACCAGGGAACAAACAGAGAGTGCTCTGTTGGGTAAATAAATGGACCCCTCTCTGGGGTGCACAGAGACAGAATCTAGGCATAATCCCTGTCCTGAAAGTAGACTGATCTTATTCCAATGTCCTACCTCATTTCAGAGCCCAAACATCAGGATTTCATATTTGAAACATCCAGGAAAATGGTTTTGACTGTTGCAGCTGATTGTTTATGTTTGAGACCTGTCAGTGGGAGGTCTACTCTCAGGTTGCAATAAACTGATAGATAGCTCTGGCAAAACAAACCAGTGATACTTTTGTCTTAAAGACCTCTAAACATTGGAGTTATATAAAAAGTGATGTCCTGTCTTGAAGGTTGCAAGACATAACCTTTTCAGACCATCAAGTAATTGTTGTCCTAATGCAAATAATGCATCAATTCAAGACATGTTGATAATTACTGGAACAACATGCAATAAAAATGTGTGGCAAGACCTCCATCTATGTATGTAAAATTGTCTACAAACAATGTAGGGCCTTAAAGAAATTCACATTTGATGGGGATATTACAAGACACTTAGGCTATTAATATAGACAAGTGATTCAAAGACACTTTTTTTTAAAACCATAAACACAAGTCAGACCCAAACACAATTTTTTCAAAAGGAGATCAGCTTACAGCTGCCAAGGAGAGGAACATGATTAATGACAATCGGTTCAATTATTTTAGTTGCTTTTGTCCTATGAGGCCTGCTATTTATAAATTACCTTAAGTAGGCTATAAATTGTAAATACATTCCAGATTCTCCAGGTACACCTGTTGATACACAATTGTCTAACTTTGTGTATTATTTTATCAAACCTTATGTCTTGAATGTAACTTCATACTGAATATTAGGGACTCAACAAGATAGTCCTTTGACCAATTTGCCTGATAATGTCATTCTCCTGAGCAACATTTATGCACTAATGAGATTCATGAAGCAATTTTCATATCTCTCTCACTATTTTAGATATCACATAGATGCAATGCCTCCTAGCGAACCCATCATAGTAATCCTTTGTAACTATCCTAGCATCCTTTGTAGGGAAGAATTAGGCTACTTTTCATTTGAGGATTTTTTTTTATTACAAATTTAGGGAATTTCAATGGGTTCTAATTTTGTTCCAGGTATTAGTGTTGTTTTTCTTGTACATATACAGGATAAATGGTATATATACAGTGACAATATTTTGGCATAGTCAAAAAGATGAATTTAGGAATTTTCATGACTACAGAATGAAGCTGACCCTGGTCTAAACTTTACCATAGAATTTTAAAATGTCTCTGTTGTCCTGCAGGGGCAACAGTTCTATTTCCTTTTTTTTTTAAATATGTATCTCACCCCATACAGAGCCATGCCCCTACCTCTTACCTCATTTATAACATCAGGGCTCTTTAAATACAAATACATGTGGAAAAGAAGTCACTGCTTAACACTACTCTGTGGTAAAGGAAAATAACCTGCAGCTTATCTCTCATATCAAATCTATTTGCTCCAAATGAAGTCATTACAGGCCAAGGTGAAGCCTCCATGTGATGTGAAAGAGAAAAGACTCAGGTAGAATGTTAATGTTTTTTTCTACAGAAAGTAGAACAGACCTGAATGTCTTTTTTGTTTTATGAAGTCTTTTGCTCTCACTTGTTGTAGCCTTTCAAAGTGATCAAGCTACTACCAATTGCTTCCTCATACCACATTTTCTTCTAACAATGAACTTTATTATTATTATTGTTGTTATTAATAATAATAATAATAATAATAATAATAACAACAACAACAACAACTTAACTACATAGACTGTAACAATATGTAGCATATACAAATTTATAGAAAAAATAAGAAATTTTGTCTGTGAATGTGTGTTCTAGATATGCAGTGCAGCCCATAAGTATTTGGGGGAACTACGGATAAAAAAAGGCTGTAATTCCTACACAGATCACCAAATATGGATATAAATACCCTCAAACCAGAACTGGAAATTAGCATTTTATCCTCACATTCATTGTTTCAATTAAAATCCAATGTGCTGGAGTACAGAGCAAATACAACAAAATTTGTGTCGTTGTCCAAATATTTATAGACATAGAGTTTAAAGTTGTAAATAATTGGATTAAACCTTATCAATTCATTTTGTTCATCAGATTGCATTGACATTGTTACATCCATCTTTTCTCTCTTATGGTGTTGACTCTGGTTTCCCATGAACAGTGACAGACTTCCTTAGTTGGAAAAACTGCAGGTAACTGGATCTTTTCAGCCAGATCAAGCAGGATCGCAGAATGTTGTCTCCATTGTGATAAACAGTATGATGTGGTGCAATTATGTTCACGAGGAGATACTTGCTAACTTCATCTTTGCTACTCTCATTACACCAACATAGTTTTAATTCCTCCAGGCATCGACCATTCTCTTTACAATGATTACGAGACCAGCGTGCCCTGCCCCAATTAATTGATTTCATTAATTTGTTAAAATTCCGATTCTGAGCCAGAGTCTGTAGCAAAGTTTGACTGGTACACCCATTAGCCCCAGAAAGAGATAATATTTTCTTTGCGAGGTCGACAGACATACTTCCGGACTTGGCGGGATTGAAAATGGTACATACCACTGGCGCATTGGGGGGTGCAGTGTAAAGTTATTTCTGATATCAACTATACTTTCAAACTCCGCTTTTACTATTTGTTTAGAATTTGCTGTACTTTATCATATTTTATTCGAAATAATTACACTAATATGTAGTTAATGTATTTTATATCATTCAGTATGGTCTTAAAAACTGAGCACCCACACGGACCAAGGCTTGGATAAGGATTGAACGAAACCCGAATTCCTAGAGTGGTATGGGCTTGCCGGATTTCTCAACTGGATGTGGATCCTAGCTAATTTATTTGGTAAAACCTAGTAGAACTTACTTTACTTTTCAGTGTATTTGTCAGTAAGAAGTATAATTTAAAACTATGGCGTCGTCTGATGTTGCTCGACAATTGGTACGTGTTTTCTTATATTCAAAAGTAATATATGTGTGGTTTGTTTCAAAGAATGTCCAAGTTAAAATTTTCCCACAACTGGGTTCATCGTGTGTATCCGCCTGCTGGCTAAGTAGCTAGTAGGCTAGCGAGCATCTTTTCACGAGTGTCAAGTAAGCAACCTTACGTAGTCTAACAAATGTAACTTCTCTAATTGCTTAAAGTTTGCTTGCTATGAGTTGAGAAACACCGCGAATGTTAGGAAGCTGTCTAACTATTCTACGAGGGCAAATCTGCAATAAAAACTGTGATACCAAGCACTCATTAGCAACTTAATTAGCCAAGATCGATAGACCAAAACTAAAGTCAACTAGTTATTCCTGAATTTCTAGTTGCGAAGTTCTAGTTAACGTTAACTAATTTGGCTGGATAAATAACACCTCCCAAAGTTGTTTAGTTTTCTTTAATTTGTAGCTAGCAGTTTAGCCTAGCCAGTAGCCTTCTATGTTGACATTTTACATAGCTAGCTAGTAAGTTACTGGTGAACATTTTAGCTGATTAGCATTTGAACATGGCTAACAATATTACACAATGCATTTTACTTGTTTCAATCGAACGTATTACCTACTAGTCTAGTTGTCGGTGAACACAGACAACAAGCATTTGGGTTCCAGAAAGACGGCACCGAGTTGTTAAGCTCAGATTGCAAGTCAGCGTTGCCTCATCTAAGAAATATTTGCGTGAAAATATGTACAGCTGAAATATGTTTTGGTGGTGTCTGCATTAACCCCATTAACAATCTTAGCTGTTATGTCAGTTGAGAGAGGCGGATAGGTCAGAACTTGGTACGAGTTTTGTCCTCTATTGATAGAATTGAAGTCAAAGGTACATGTTCTGCGGGAATTAAATTATCTCATTTGATTAGCTGACCATGTGCAGGCCATGGTTGTGGGGAAAAAAACATAATGACTTTCAATAAGGTTTTAATTTCCATATTTATAGTAAATCTTTTTGTTACTGAAAACCCTATTCTCTAATTATCTGTCTGGTTTTGAATTGTGGATGCTTTTTAATATCCCTTGGGTGGGTCTCCATCAAAATTCAACCAGGATTTAGGTGTTTTATGGTCTTATGTTTACAATTTTCCTAATTCTTCCTTAAAACAGTATTTGTCTATTAAAATGAATAAAACAGAATTTTAGACATGGTATCTTGCATAGCGTGGCAGATACTAGGGTCTGAAGATGTTCCAAAATGGCTGCCAGTTTGGGGGCTTAACACTTTTATCTGATAGTATGAATTAAATAAAAATCATAGTTAATTTTAGGTATTAGCCTAGGCCTATACAGAATGCAAAGAACACAAAATGTGTACAATTTTGTCCCAAATATGAATGTAGTAAGTATGCATGAAAATTGGATCAACAAAGATCATTAAGAATGAAAAGTCATATATATATATATATATATATGGGCATAATTGTACACTTATATCTCCATTAAGTGATGAAAGAATGAGCATGAGAAAATATGCCAACATGTGAAATTCTTTTCTGTTGAATATGTATGACCAGTATACATTACCATTATTTTGCATAGATGAGATTTTGTTTTTAAGGTATTAATGACTTATTTTGGTTTGCCTTGTAATCTTAGCAAAAGAAAGAGATTCTTATTCCTATTTTCACAGAGATACAGACATCTGAAAATGATGCTTCAGTAAAAGTTGGCCATTTTGGATGATCATTGATCATTTCTTTTTCAGTAACTATTTGGTATCTCAACCTCTAGTTTCAGTTTTAGTCTTTACAGATTGGTAAGTCATATGTGTATTAAAAATGAAGGCATTCTGAGAAACAGGCCTGACAGTCTAGTCGATTTACCATGGAATGACTCTTGTCTCTCTCTAGCAGGACAAAAATGCACGACCTCTGTCTTTGTCGGGACATGTTGGTTTTGACAGCTTGCCTGATCAACTGGTCAACAAATCAACCAACCAGGGTTTCTGTTTCAACATCCTCTGCATTGGTAAGAGTATCATAATGATAATGTCCAAAATGCATTGGCTTGGCTATAGACAGAGATGAGCAAAATACGCTTTAATGTATACGGTTAACAATGCCTAAATGCCTCCAAAATGAACTGAAAGTATCTGTGAACTTTAGTCAACATGGCAAAGGAGCAGGTTACTTTGCAGATGGCACATTGCCGTTCTTTTGCATAATTAATACCAATCAACCCAGTTATATTTGACATGCATGCATTTGAAACGCTGCCAGTCTTTATAGATATAAACATAGATGTTTTAATAAGCAGTTGCAAGTGATTGATGGATCTGTATCCTTCCAGGTGAAACGGGTATTGGCAAGTCGACCCTGATGGACACCCTGTTCAACACCAACTTTGAGAACTTTGAGTCCTCTCACTTCGAGCCAAAGGTGAAACTCCGGGCCCAGACGTATGACCTTCAGGAGAGTAACGTTCGGCTAAAGCTCACGATCGTTAATACCGTGGGCTTTGGTGACCAGATGAACAAACAGGAAAGGCAAGCACATAACACCCTTTTATTCCCTTCCTCGTGTTTTATGCTCTGTTGAATTACTGATAAGAGTTTCAAAAGTTTCCTGGCGAGTCGCAGCATAAAGGATGGGAAAGCCACAGATTTATACAAGAGATTATTTAATTTCCAAAAAGAAATAGTTCTATTAACGAAAAGGCGAAACGGAACATGGGCAGTGTGGAACCCTGAGAGTTTCCGCAGAGTGAATCCTCTTTCAGACATCACACTGCTCCTCATAAAGGGCTTCTGTCGGGTGCTGCCAATCCTGCAATTGAAGAAAGGAACAAAACAAGGAAAATCAAGGCAACCAAACAGGCCTACCCTTAGGGGCACCAGTAAGATGGCTGGGGATGTAACATAGGCCAGTGAGTGTTGATTCTGCCTTCTGTGCAGCAGTTTTTCTGCAGAGCACTGTTGTTGTGCTTTTTAGTTGAGAATTTTTAATTACTTGATGGCCGAGCTACTTAAAGTGAAAATCACTGTATGCACATGACAATACAGACACCCACAGAGGATACATGTAATGCCCTGCGTTATTACATAGCGTTCCTAAAAGTTAGACAAATTACTTCTGATGATGTAGTCGGGAAGAACTCCTGTCCTGTTTAATATGAATTGTATACATGATTCAGAGTCTGTCATGTGTGCAAATACGGGTACTCTGTACTTTGAGTGACTGTCAGTATGTTCCTGGGTTTTAACCTTAATACTGAAAGATGGGGTTCACAGCCATTTCTATGCTTCCCTTACCATAAGCTCCTGTAGTTCATTGCAGAGTTCTCAATTATCTCTGAGATGTTGGCAGAACGCTTGATGGACACATGTATTTTATTATTGTATTATTATTATATTATTCATCCAATTAATGCTACGTATTTTTCCATTGTTGGCTCAGAGAGATTGTCATGTTCCTCATAAAGGTTAGGCCTCTACCCCCTTACTGACCAGCTGTCTTACCGCTCTGCAGCTACCAGCACGTGGTGGACTATATCGACACCCAGTTCGAGTCGTACCTGCAGGAGGAGCTGAAGATAAAGCGGTCGCTCCACAACTACCACGACTCCCGCATCCATGCCTGCCTCTACTTCATCGCCCCCTCCGGACACTCGCTCAAGTCCCTGGACCTGGTCACCATGAAGAAGCTGGACAGCAAGGTCAGGGTCCCGACTGGAAGCCCAGGCGTCTAACCAAGCACAAATGCGCACACTGCAGTCTGTCCGAGAGGAACCTTGGAGGGTTCTGTGATGATCAGATCAAGCTAATTCGTGTTTAAAACTTAGGAACTTGGGTATCTGTCAAGATTACAGCATGAAGCAAGGGTGTTCTGTCTTTAGACTTGTTATTTCCAGACCAATGTACAGTCCTTACAAATTTCATCTCAACACAATCTGATATAGTTTTTCCCACATATATGGCTGTGTTACTTGGGGGCTCTGTGTCAGGCTGACAGCATATCTAGCTTATCTGGTGTTTGAACCAGTGACTTTGTAACTCCCATTGCTGCTGCCATGCTCATCAGTGTTTTATAGTTAGAAGCCAAGCTGCAGTGTGTTCTGTTCACCTTGTAGCTACAGTTATGAAAGCTGCCGAGTGAGCAACTTTGCGTAGCCTGCAATCAGGAGTGCCTGAAATAAACATGCATTCATTTCATTTGTAATGGGGCTGGATCATAATTGTCTATGGCTTCATTAGTCTTGATTTGGCAGGACCTAAATGTCAGAAACAGCTGTGTGTGTACACAGAGTTTGGCAGCTTGGACTCATATTTTTGGATCTGCTTGTGGATACATTGTTCACTGTTCATTTGGCAACATTTCATTCAGGATCACTTTGGTTTTTACCAAAGAGAATATTAGGGAAATTATTTGACTGCTGTAGTGTGGTCAGTGTGAAGGGAAACGGTAACTGTTGTGCGGTAGTCTGCATCAGCATAGAGCTAACATTAGCCTGTGTGTGAACAGGATATGTCTAAAGCAGTCTGGAAGCATGGTCAGTGTTATTTATAAGATGTGTCGTAGGGCAGTAAAAATGACAAAGTTAAAACACTTAAAATGTAAAGTCTTATATTTTTCCTTATTCTTAACAAAAAATGTTTGTGGAAAGAAAGGTGAAGTGTTACCTTCAAAATCTTCCAGTTTGGGAAGCTGGTATGATGCAGACCATTGGGCAGCTAACTCAGCCATGGCTGGATTGGGATCCCATCTCTATCTGTAACTCTCTCTGTTTCTCCCATGTCTGAATGAAGTGAACAATTGCTAAAGGACTGTATGCTCTAAAACCAAAACAAAAAAATCTTTCTGTCATTTAGTTGGAGCGTTTAGTGTAGGAATAAACAGCGTTTATGAATGAATGCATACATGCACTGAAGAAACATTTGTGGACTACGAGCTCTCACTAAACAATGAATAATGGGAAACAACTGGATAGCTTAACACAGTGAGCTAAGCACATTAATCCTGTTGACACAGTCCAGCTGTTCGCCCAGACTTTTCTTGTGGCTAGGGAATAGTAACACTGATGTTTCCCTGCAAAAATGAATAATTAATAGCTTTTTTTTTACTATTATAATAGTGGGACAATATGCCCTTCGTTAATATGTATGTATGTATGTGATTTTAAAAAAAGGAAATAAAATAATTCAGATGATACTTTATTCAGACGGGTAGAAAGAAAGCAGAGTGTAATGGGTAGATCAGGGACCACAGCTGAGCAAGTGCTATGACGGAGATCGAAACCCCCCCACCCCCGCCCCCCACCCCACAGGGGAATGGCATACGGCCTAGAGTTGATTGCCCTACAGACTGCAACACTCATTTCACCAACAGCTTTTTTATTTATTTATTTTTATTTTTTATTATTTATTTTTTAAGGCATCAATGCGTGTGCATTTTTCAGTGTCATGCTCTGTAATGACAGGTTTAGCAATTGGGGAGAAACACCTTTTCTTAATTTGAAAAAGTCAATTACATACTTAGACTTACTACAATCCTATGAGAAAAGAGTTTGCCATCTGCTCACTGGCCTCTGTAGGTCAGAGGTCCATTTATCCTCCATTTTGTCACAATCAGTGTCCACAGCAGACCTGGCATAATGAGTTCCCTCTGGGAAGTCATACTCCAGTTTGTGATGAGTGTCCAGTGTCACATCTGGAACCACAGAAATGGTATTTGTTTGCAAAAGAGATTGAATATTGCATAGTGTCTCATGCACATTATTAGTCTAGCTATGCATGATACACGTTGTCTGCACTTAAGTTTTTGGAATTGCCATTATTCATTTAGAGATTATAATGGCATGCCAGTGTGGTTTAGAATGCTTGTATAATCATGTAGGCTGGGCTGTTTTATAAGTGGGAGTGAGTGGGCGAGGTAGAAGACAAAGGGAGAGACTTCTTTGATTGTAAACGCAAGACCACTGCTAGGCTAAACAAATCCTGCATAGCACGCCTTTAACTTGTAGAGATTTGAAGTTGAGTTGGAGGCAATGGGATCATTCAGAAGTGAAGTCAGTTTGGTACTAGAGTCACTTGTTTATTGACAAATGACCTGCTGAAATTTGCTAAAAGGCCTAATACTTGTTTTATGTTCTTAAGGCCAGTATCTATGCCTTTTGTATCCATTCTAACCAATCCTAATTTATATGTGCATTTCTGTCGTTTTACTTTAAAGGTCAACATTATTCCAGTTATTGCCAAGGCAGACACTATCTCTAAGAGTGAACTCCACAAGTTCAAGATCAAAATCATGAGTGAGCTGGTCAGCAACGGTGTCCAGATCTACCAGTTCCCCACTGATGATGAGACGGTCGCTAAGATCAACACTTCCATGAATGTGAGTACTATCTGAACTTTGAACTATGAGAAAGCACTGCTGATTTGCCTGCCTGTAGGCTAACACGAATATCGCTAACATGATGCTGAGTCTTGTTGGAAAGGATTATCTATGCCATTGTTTTCTATGAGAGGAATGCGTTGGTGGCTGATATACATGATAGTCTATCAAAGCATCACTGCTGTCCACTGAAAGAATTCACAGTTAAACATTTAACGCACTGCAGTCTGACATAATAGTGTGTCAGCCAATAAGGGATGGTCTAGTGCGAGCAGGGGATGGGCTTTCAGTTCCTTCAATTTTCAAACAGGAAAAACGGATTGTCGCAATGAATGCTCACCCAGTGCTGTACAGCACATCTCTAAAAATGTATACAGACTGCTTAGTGGCACGTTCTTAGTGTGTCTACAAGTCTATCGGATATGTTTTTTTCCCTACATAAAGCTTACAAATCTAGTCCGTGCAGCTAGCTGGATAAGCCAATATAGAAGATGACAGGTTCAGGAAATGCAAATAATGAAATTTGAATGTTACGGCTATTTATAGATGAATACAACGCTATATGATATGACATGCTGTAGTAATCAGGATGTCATATAATTGATGCAACGTTTCATATATTAGGTAGTAGGCTATTTAAAATGACTGGTACTGAAGTGAGAAAAACATACCTGTCATCCAATCATCTTTCAAAGCTCTTGAGGTATCAGTTGTCTTTAGACTTATTCTGACTGCATTTTCCAACCTGACACCGCGTTTTCAGAGTTCACTCAGTTTTATTGAAAAACTGAACATATGTCACAAGGTGGCACGGTACTGTAGATACTGCAGACTGCAGTATCCAACTTGATACTGTAGTTTGCAACTTTCAGAGCGCATTTCAGTTGGCACCGAAAAGGTACCAATATACCCATTTAGCTGAACTGGGCATAGACCACTCTGCTAGACAGTGCCTGGAAAAATAAAGAAAAACTTGCACAGGTTAATATTACAGGTTAACATATTAAAGACCACAATAAACGGAGTGACTCAAATAGACAGACCAGTAAATATTTTGACACAGTGGGTGCAGTTCTTGTCCATAGATTCTACTTCTTGAGGTGCATTGGAAAAGCAAAGACAAATACATTCCAGGAACCTTTTTAGTTCCCGTTGCAGATAGTCCAGTCTGGTTTCAGTTCCTTCACCCTGATGCAGAAGGGGCTATTGTTTGATCTGAACCAGTGTGTTGATCTGCAAATAATGGCCTGCGCTCATGGCTTCAGTGATGGCATGTCCTCTTTTCCAGGGTCACCTCCCCTTTGCTGTGGTGGGCAGCACAGAGGAAGTGAAAATTGGGAACAAAATGGTGAAAGCGCGGCAGTACCCTTGGGGCGTGGTGCAAGGTGGGGCTCTTCACACTTGTTTGGAAATGTTAGCAGGACTGTTCAAGGACAAGAAGCATTCTAAAGCTGAAAGAGATGTGTGAACAAGTAGCTGTTCTGCCAGAGAATGAGAACCGCTCTGACCCTGTCTGTCATTAGTGTCATGAAATGAAAAGGTGCTTTTTTTTGTATTTAAGGTCAATGTACTGCCCTTTTCATAGTTGTGCCCTTCACATATGCTGTGGTCTTTTTTTTCTCACTGATTTGCTTTTTGTGGCAGAGCACCTAGTCTGAAGGTATTGTGAGGAAGCGTACCTGTTATTAATATTTAATGATGGAAACTGCTTTAGTGCTATTGAATGATTTGTGGTGGAGAATGAGAATCACTGACTTTGTGAAACTGACGGCAGCGCTAATGTATATGGAATGACTGATTTTCTGCATTAGAGAGAATAGCAGGGTTTTTGAAGCTGAGGGAAATGCTAATGTATATGTGAATGTCTTGTTTGATTTACAGTGGAGAATGAGAATCACTGCGACTTTGTGAAGCTGAGGGAGATGTTGATTTGTGTGAACATGGAGGACCTACGGGAACAGACGCACACTCGGCACTATGAGCTTTATCGCCGCTGCAAACTGGAGGAGATGGGCTTCAAAGACACCGACCCTGAGAGCAAGCCAGTCAGGTACATTTTGCTACACTTTGGATGGAAAGCATGCCGGTTCAGGTTATTTTGTATGGTTTGTATTGCCCTCCTGCAGAGTTAGCATTAGCCAGAAATTTATGGTTTTTGGCTGGTATAAATGATCAAAGGAAATTTTAGTCTTTCGGACACTCGGGTCAATTTAAAAAAATGTATTTGTAGGTTCTTACCACTGTGGTTGCTGTAGCACTGGATTCTGCAGTTTTTATGCAGAAGAACAGCCAAAACACAAGGAACACTGCTTTCTATAAATGCAGGTATTCTGAGGTCTTTTTTTTTTTTTTTTACAAGGGGCGATGACCCAGACTTGAACCACAACAAAATAATTACTCCTGTTTCTTTGAGTCAGTCATCTTTCAGTGTCTGAGATTTGTGTTTGTTGATCATACTGTTTACACAACTGTTGGTAGCATTACAAGATTTGAAGAGAAAACACTGAAATGAAAAGTTGAAAATGAGATGACACGCTCTAATTAGCTACTCAACAAACTCCTAGGATTAAAAAATATATATTGTTCACCTGGGTAGCAAAAATGTGTTTTGATCATAACGGCAAAATATTATTTATAGCTTATTTCATCCCACTAATCCGGCTATTTCAGTTCACCTCTGTTCAAAGATAAAATAAAACTATGGACAACATACACTTATTATTGTGAGTTAGCATTTTATGGAAAAAATAGTTATTTTTATCAGATTTTTCCATCAGACCAATTTTTCCGAAGAAGCAGCATGATTGGCAAGGGCGATGCATTACGTTTATTTTCTTTCAAAAGCGCCTCAACTTGTTCTCACCCCAGTTCACCCTGTAATAGGCTCTGTAGGCATGAAGCAGAGATCGGATCAGCACTGCAACGAAAAACCACCTGCAGGCGGAGACGGTTGCGTTGGCTAATGTGAATCTCAGGACGCACTAAAACTTACAAGATGTTCAATTTCAATTCAGCAGCTGCCCGCCTCCATTTCATTAAGTATCACTGCAAATGAAAGGACAGCCTAAACACGTTTGTGGTTGGCACTCAGAGGCCTAATGTTATTTTCTGCCCGTTATAAATAGGCCATTTTTACTGTCAAAACTCGATGGACCTGAATGGGTCTAATGATGATCTTGATATGATCACCAAATTGTTGTCTTATTGTTATGCATTATTCTGCTGTGCAGGCTAAAGGAAATGAATGAATCGGCTACTATCCAAATATTCCTGTCCGAGGCAGTTAATAGCGGAAATTGCACATCAGCCCAAGACAATTTTTTTTTCATCTTTGCTCAGTAAAATATTATTCCTCTATTCAGAAGAAAAACATAATTCAGTGAACAACTAATGATGCATGGTTATGACAGATTCTGTTGAGAAATGGTTAACCCCTTCTACATCACCTCTTTTTTTTAACACAAACCTGAAAATGACATACCCAAAATAAAATGGTTCTTATTTCTGAACCCTTTTGACTACAGGCATAATCCTGGTCTCTTCTGAAAGGTAACCATTGGGAGTTTGTTTTCTAAGAGTCAGGATTACTCTAAATATTACCAAAACAATGTAACAGAAGCTCTAACACAGTGGAAGTAGATACAGATGCTTGTGGCTATGCCTGGTCAGCTTAGAAATGCTATGGAGCCACAGCCGCAACACTAGACAAATTCTGGTCCAAACTTGATGACAGTGCCACCAAGAATGAGTATTCTGCATGGCTTTTTCAGAGCTATGTCTAGGGGGGCTTCCAAAAAGGCCATTTGGAGACTCCAATAGGACAGCTGTTAATCAAATGATATTATTTGTCTTAGAGGGGTAAAATACTGTATATTTTATACTATATGCTTGTGGAAGTAGTAGTAGTGCTGAAATGAGCTCCCTTTCCCGCTGTCGATCACCCTTCCCCTCCATCTTCCTCTCCCTCTCCCCTTCCCTCTCCTTACTTTCCCCTTGCCACCTCTGGCAGCCGTGGGTCTAGAAGATGCTAGAAGAAGCTAATGTAGTTATTTTCTGCAATCTAGTTTACTAATCCATTGATTGAGGTCCATTGATTGAAGTTTAAGTCAAATGCCCCAGCCCCATCAACATGTCAGTCACATTCCACAAATTCATATTCGCCACATTTATTATTCAAAATCAGGCCTACTTATTTATAAGCCTATTGAATTATAATAATAATAATTTGGGGGAATGTATTTAGAAGCTCACTGGTATAAAATGGGATCAAGTTCTTCATGAACATGCTGTGGAGTGAAATCTATTTTCACTGACCTCAGAAATATTCACTTTTCACCTCAGAATTTTAGTCATTTGTCAGACAAACTGAAACCGTCGTTTGAAACACATCGTTTTTTGAACGTGTAATGGTGGCAGAACAATTATTTCATAATTCCAATATTCTTTCTTTACTCGGTCACAATATTTACACAAATAACATAATTCTTTTGTGTGAAACAATTTTGTTAGCCAGTATTAATTTCCTTAATGTCTGCATTTATCGATAATATGGTTTGAATCAGTGACTGTTGCCGATTTCTGTGCCCCCTTCTGCCGGTTCAGTCTGAACAGGGGTTATGTAGTTACCAGTCATAATGTGCACTGTCTATAAGGAATTTAACAAATCATGAACTATGCCTAAATGTGTAGTTCAAACATTGTAATATCATGGTTGAGCACTTAGTAATTTGTTTTTATTTCCCCTAGTGAAAACAAATCTGGTCTGTAGAGCTCTTGTATGCCTGGGAATACACAAACACTACCGTAATGTTGTGTACATAATTCATTTTCCCTGACAGTACCTCCCCCAAAGCGCTCTGTGAACTGTTTTCTTGACCCCTTGTGGCTGGGCATTCTTGAGGGTTTTCCTGAAGAACACTCAGGCGCTAACATTTCCATTCAATATCCTACTGTTTGGAGCTTTGGCCTTCAGTCCATTCTAAATTATTGACGGAGGATGCATTTGCTGAATAACCTATTGTAACCCTGAGCAACAGAATTCAGTATGAATACTTAAGGGTGAATTGTGCTTCAGCATTGTCCTTAAATCACAGTTATATTTCTTATTTATGGATGTATCCAAACCTGAATATCCTATTGCAAGATGCACAGATATTACCTGGTAATATAGATGTTTTGTTATGTTTTTATTTTGAAGTTAACCAATGACATTCAGAAGAATCTTTCTTCATTCATTGGCAAGTCATAGAAATCCTCAGTTACTACGGAAAAATTTAGCATTAATTGGAAATGCACGTCTTGTATGTAGGGTTCATCTAAAGTCAGCTAGTTCCAAAGTGCTGCATAATGAAAAGAAAAAAAAACTTTCTGGCATGCAGTGCACTGAAGCATTTCTTGAAACAATTTATTCCAGTGTGCTTAAGTTCCCTGGAAAAACACCTGTGTTTTGTCTTCCATGATTATTATAGCAAGCTAGGGACTCTTCCACTGCCCAGTATCCTAAAGAAACACTGCCCTCTAATGGTCCTACCATCTCCCCTTCCAATTCTGCACTCATAATTTTCACAATCCACATACGCAAAATGATTAAATAAATTGTTGGCTTGGTGGGCTGGCAATCACTTGAACAGGCTTTTGGTTTATTGCACACAGTCACTTGTAGATAACCTCCTTTAAGTGTCAGTGAGCTTTTAAAACCCAGAAATCCCACATAAATATTTTATCCCATAGTAACTGCCTGGAGTGTATATACCCTTCATGGCCAAAGATTTGTGGACACCTGACATCCAACATCTCATCCAAAAGTATGGCATTAATATCAGGTTTTGGTCCCACCTTTGCTGCTATAACACTATAACAGCTGCTGCTTCACTCTTCTGGGTAGGCTTTATACTAGATTTTGGAGCATTGCTGCAAGGATTTGCTTCCATTCAGCCAGAAGAGCATTAGTGAGGCTGGGCACTGATTGGGCGATTAGGCCTAGCTCGCAGTTGGCTTTCTAATTGAATCCAAAGGTGTTGAATGGGGCTGAGGTCAGGGCTCTGTGCTGGCCAGTTGAGTTCTTCACCGTTCTAGACAAAACCATTTCTATCTGGACCTTGCTGTGTGCCCAGTGCCCGGGGGGCATTGTCATGCCTTCCCCAAACTGTTGCCCCAACAGTTGGAAGCACAGAATCGTCTTGAACGATTTTGCCTTCACTGGAACTAAGGAGCCCAGACCAAAGAATGAAAAGCAACCCCTGACCGAGCGGTGTCTAGATACCTTTGGTCATACAGTGTATGCCTGAGGCCCTGTGCTAGCCTAACAACATCATGTGCTGCCCCTACCTGTGTGTCCCCAGCCTGCAGGAGACCTACGAGGCCAAGCGGCAGGAGTTTCTGGGCGACCTGCAGAAGAGGGAGGAAGAAATGAGGCAGATGTTTGTTCAGCGGGTGAAGGAGAAGGAGGCCGAGCTGAAGGATGCTGAGAGGGAGGTATGTTTCTCTCCCGCACTATTATTTCCATAGTTCTGTTTAACCAGGGACTTGGTTTTTTTCCTGATTAATCAGGAAACATTAATATCAGACCATTAATGTGCCTTGGGTGTGCAGTGGCCTTTATGGCTGAACATTCTCTCCTACTATCAGCTGTCAAGGGTGCAAAAGCTCTTTATAGATGTGCTTATGATGTGCCTGAGTCCTTTTAAAGTCTGAAAAGCGCAATTTCCTGATTAATCATTACAATTAACATCCTTAATAACCTTAGCCCAGCATGTAAATAGGCTGCTGCTGGTAGTGGATGTACTATGTGGGGGCCGCTTTATTTGTTTTTAGAAAGTATCTGGCCCCACCCTGTGGCCAGTGCGGGCGGTGCAGTCACTCCCATGTGCGGTGCTCAGTTGCAGGGCAGGTTTGAGCAGCTGAAGAGGCTGCACCACGACGAGAAGAGCAAGCTGGACGAGAAGAGGAGGGTGCTGGAGGACGAGATGGGCACCTTCGGCAAGAAGAAGGCAGCCACCGAGCTGCTTCAGGCCCAGTCTTTCAACACTAACGCCAACTTCAAAAAAGACAAGGACCGCAAGAAGTAAGCCTTTTCAGTTTACCACCTCCAACTACCACAAAAGTATTAGTTCATGTTTTCTTTGCAGTGTTTTAAGGAAGACGATCAGGTCCACGATCATCACAAATGCAGTTAACTGTTTGACTTGTGAAACTGGGTAATTTTGATGCTTATAGGACCACCACAGTAATCCCCTGTAAAGGAAAGGCAGGGACGTAGACTTAAATCATTACTGTAATATTTTATTAATACGCAATCAAATTCCACTGATTAGGTTTGATTTGTATTGTGTTGCCACATTTATAATTTTGTAGTGCTGAGAGATGAGTGTTTTCTGAGTTCGATTTCATCTGTTTTGGAAATTAATCACGGATTTCGATTTAGGTATTTTTATTTTTTATTTTTTAGAAATATGAATGTACCATGAAATAATAACATTTTAAATATCATTTTACACAGTTAAAAAATAAATTGCATGTTTCGTTGAAGTAGATCTTTCTTGAGACCTAAGGATCCGTTATGTACAGTAAAGAATGTATTTGTGTGTTAAATGCTATGCAAGTGATGTTCTCTGCTTTTTCTTCTTTTTTTCTCCAAGTTCTGGCTTCATGTGAAGAAGTGTAATCGACAAGGACCTCTGCACTCTGGTGGAGACCAATGAATTCCTGATTTTTTTACCTTTTATCACTCTTCTCTATGCTGTCTTGCTATTCATGTCTGCTGCCTGGGCAGTCTTGTGCCAAGCTATTTATGTACATATTTACCATCCTGTATTTTATACACTACACTGCTGTTGTGCTCTGTTACTTTTTAAACCCAATACCCCTGTGTCACATTCTTGTTCTTTTGAGATGTTCTGTTAAGTCAAATGTGTGATGCTTTTCTGTTTTAATAAGATTAGAATCATTGTATGTGTTATGCAGACATATAACTATTGTCCTACGTCTTATTCATGCATAAATGGATCATGTACCTTTTTTTAAAACTGATCTGTTAAAAAAGAAATCAGGTCTTTATTTACAGAGTATGGAAGCCATCATTGGTTAAGAGAACAGCCATCATTGGGGGTCCACTACATTGTGGGCAGGATACCCAGTCCTGCCATTCTGGAGAGAGGTTATTAAAAATGAAGCTTATTAACTACACTATGCAATTTTCGATATGAAACTACATACTTACTCTCACATACTGCCTTGAAGCTACTGTGTGCCTTATGTTTATGTGTTTGTATTTGGAAGTACTTATTGGCAGCTGCTACTAAAAGGGAGATCTATTGGATGAGAAGCATTTTTGTTCAGCAAGTTGCATGTATTTTGGTGTGGATGGCCAGACCTATACCACTGTACTTGGTGTTTCTAAAGAGGGATGTTTTTTTACAGACTCTACTAATGCACCAAAGATTCACCAATCCTTTTATAAACTCATGTTTTGGTACTCTCACGCAAAGTAATGTAATTATGGAAGCAGCCATGTTGGTGAGATATTGTGTATTAGAAAAAAATAAAATTTCAAATTTCTCAAAAGGCACTTAAACTTTGTTTCCTGCTTCACTGGATGTGTGAGGTATGCCCATATGGATTATATTTGTTATTATGGAAGGGAAATCGATGTACATTTTGTTTCCCAGACATACATAGATATTCATAGATCTAGGAAATACATGGAATACAGGTTAAATATTTAAAATTCTATGGTTCAACATATTTTTCAAATATGATTAAATAATGAACAGTATTTGATAGTGGAATATTTGTGAAAATGCAAATTGTTGAGGTTAGTCTGCATGTTTGCTTGTGCCAATTCAATTGGCTCCAACCTTGGCACCGTTTCACCTACATTACGCTCTGAGTGACCTCGTCAGCTGCCTCTAGCACTTTCACAAGGAAACCATTTACTCCACTAAAGAGAGGGACTCAGGCTAGCAGTGCTACCCATTAACTTCTGAAATGACTGATGTTTTTGCATATAGGTCTTCTATATTGTTCCTTTTACAAATCTATAGAAATTGACTGAGTCTCAGACCTAAGCAAGCATTAATTGCTCTTCTGTGGTGGGCAACATATAGTATCGACACATTTGTCTTTTTTCTGTCAGTTGATACTTCTTCTGACCACATTATCATCTTGGAACTTCTGATATTGATTGATTATCAATTTTCAGTTAGGCTTTATGCTGACCTGCCAACCCTGGACAAATTTTATGAGTACCACATCAGCATACGCCAAATACAGTAATCATTACTTTGTGAGGAGTGCAAAGAGAATAGTCAGCAAATGGCCAGTCAATTAGAACACAATACATAATATAAGTAAATGAGCAAGATCCACAGCAGTTGTCTATAATAGATCTAACTATTGCTACAGAAATTTCTCTTGGCTGCATTGTAGCAAGGCTAGCCAGCTTTGTGTAACATCATCCCATTCTGCACTGCCAAAAGTTAAATCTGATCAAACGTGGCCTTGTTAGGTGTGCATGTGTGTGTGATACCTGCAACATTTTCTCAAGAATGATGCGTTTGAGCATGAACATGGCTGCTTTTGCAGATAATTGGACATTGCAAATTAGGGTGGGAATTGGACATGCTCAGCCGCATGTCGAGCTCCAAATTTATTTACAAAATAATAAATAAATGAATAAATAAATAAGCTTTGAAATGTCATTGAAAGCTGAAGCATGCATAAAGCAGAAGACTAGCCTAACTAGGATGACAACCAGACTTAGTTTTAATGCTTTAAAGTTTTAATGGCAGCAGTGTTTATTGACAACCTTACAAGAACCTAGAGCTTTAAAGCCTGTACAAAGTACAAGCACTTTATTAATCTGTATGAGTGTTCATGGCAAACAAGCTCAGTACTGCAGTCACAACAGAATTTAATGAAACACCAGGTGGTGCTAGCAGTCCACTGCCAAGCTTCTTAGGAAAACCAGTCACATCCATGTTCCTGTTGCAACAGCAAAGCTGTCTCCATTCCACATAAAATAATTTTATTATGATCTAAAGTCCATTTAATGATTTCATTTTTCTTTGTGAAGGTGGATTGTACCCACATTCGATCTTGTTTATATGCAGGGCATGTATGAAAAAGCAGATACTTCCTACTGCACTGGAGCAAAATCACCCATAACATCCAGATGTTCATAACTCACAAAAATCGAAACTTTCAGGTGTAACAGCTGCTTAAAAAAAGGAGCAGGGTCTGTTTCGCGGGACAATGGATTGTTTACCACTTGAAAGAAGTAGACACATTTTTGTTGTACCTTAGTGACCTCCCAACACAGGGGCCAAGTTTTGCTCCCATTTTACATGGTATACGTCTAGCAGGTGATTATAATCTGTGTGAAGTGAAAACTTGTTTCCCAAAATCATGTTCAAGAGTCTATTGATTAACCTCAGTTAGTTTGATTAACCTTTCAATTAGTCCAAAAATGTGTTACCTCTTTTGTGTAATCATTTGCAATATTGCACAATAAGCACAATATTAGCACGGGAATTTTATTGTTCATGGCTATTTTTGACACAATGTGGCTTACGTCTCAGACCTAAGCAAGCATTAATTGCTCCCCCCCCCCCCCCCCCCCCAAATAACAATCCTATCTGCTTCTTAAGTGACATTTACATTGACAGCAGTAACTCAGAATATTGGACAGGAATGATAATTTTGTAAATAATTTGGGTGCCTAAGCCAGGTCAGAGGCGACTTGTTCAACAATGTGGAACCTTAAACAAGATTTCCTGTACAGGGAGGTTGATGCAAGGCAGTGACACACCTGCAGAACTGCAGTCCATTCCAGGTTATTCAAAGGAAGCTCCATCACACGTTCAACAGCTGTCAAGCCTGTCAGGTTCCACCATAGCTACATCAGATTCAGGTCAGCAGACAATCAGAGGACATCAGATTGAAGCAGACCAGGTTACCAGGGTAACAGACTAAGGTGGAAGAGGCTGGGGTTAGAGTGTGGAACCTAGATCAGAATGAAACCAAAGTCTTGTGTGATACCGTACTTCTGTTTTCTCATTCTTCTAGTCTGTCATGAGTTTTAGGAAACTCTGGCCATAAATACATTGCTTAGATTTTAAATATTCCTATACCAGATATATCACATTGTTGCTTGAGGTGAGTCCCCAAGAGCTTTGAGATCATGAGAGGAAAGCAATCATAGCTACACACGTCATCATTATCACCCCAGTATTCTATAACTCAGTTACTGTTTTTATCCTCTACTGTAACATCTAACAAACCAGTCGTTTAAATTTAATGATGACCTTGTCAGATGATGAGTACAGCCATATCTCCTCTGCAATTTTTAGTAAATTGTAAAGACAGGTTTTGAAATGCATT
Source organism: Anguilla anguilla (assembly GCF_013347855.1). Lineage (NCBI taxonomy): Eukaryota > Metazoa > Chordata > Actinopteri > Anguilliformes > Anguillidae > Anguilla > Anguilla anguilla. The sequence goes on along the minus strand of NC_049203.1, from coordinate 44,881,799 downwards.
TTCAATCAAACATGGTGAAGATGTTAGAGTGTTTGTATATGATTATGACAGTTATCTCTGAAGTTGAATTGAGAGCTCACAACCATTTGAATTCAGGCAAGAAAGATCAGAACACATTTTAATGAACTCCTGACTGGGATAATCACTAAAATCAGTTCTGTTCAGCATTTGTGACAGTTCCACAACCTTTTCCCAAAGGAAATGACAGACAAAAACTCCCAGCAATTCAGAAAAAATAGTTTAACTCCACAGGTACTGGTACCTCTTTGTGCCAAAAGATGCTGAAATGGAACTGTTGGTATACAAAAGGATGGCTCTATGAAACTGTCCCAAAGCAGTGGGAGTTAATGTACGAGAACTTGTTTCTGGGGCACTGGTTGTGAAAAAAGGTCAAAAGCTTGACTCTGCCAACCTGAGGGATATGAGCTCCAATTCCAGTTTTCACTCAGGGACATAAGGCTGTACACTTGAGTATGGTTCTGTACCTCAGCACAGTTGCTCCAATGCCAAAAGCATTGAATAGATTTTAACCTGCCGAGGCTTTTCATTATTATTGGTCTAAAGACGATGCAACCAGTTATTAAGTTTAAGGGGGTAGTTACTTTTTCACATGGGTGATTGGGTATTTGAACACTTTTTTCATTAAATAAATGAAATAATCATTTAAAAAAGGTGTTTTATATTTACTCATGTTCCCTTTGTCTGATATTAAATGTTGTCCTAAAATCTGAAACCATTTAGTGTAACAAATATGCAACAATAGAGGAAATCAGGTAATTACTTTTTCACGGCACTGTACGTACATACGTACACACATACATACACACTCACACAAATCACATTCATATCATAATGATACCCACAGAGCCATTTAACCATTAAAGCTATAATTTGTCTTAAAATTATGACATGCCAATGGCACTACCGCATGTACTTTTACAAAGTTATAGTAGGTCGACCAGTAATACTGGAAAGTCCCAGCAGGTTAATATCTCATTTAATTGTTTTGGCATTGGAGCAACTGTGCTGAGGTACAGAACCATGCTCAAGTGTACAGCCTTAGGACCCTGAGTGGAGCCTTGTGATTTTTAACTTGACGCCTTGCGGTTTTTTCCCAGAGTTGAATGTTCTGAACAGCTTTGCCCTTGGTCAAACAGCTTGCTTTTCAAAATTCTGGAGGGCAGCCAGAGACCTGAATTGTCTGCGAGAGACAGTGAAATCTTGATCAATATCTGCCGTAGCTACTGACTTAATTTATTTATGATGGTGGTAACAGGCTGAAGGTGAGCCATTTTACAGCCGTAGGCAAATATTGCCAAACCATCGGGGAATAGATCAAGACCACGATGACTTTCAATGCTTCTGTCAACAGCCTCTGGAGGGGAAAAAAATATATTCCATAAGACTTTCATTGCCTGAATGCTACTGCAGTTTTCAAAACACAACATTGTTACAGTATTTTTTTGAACAGTAAAATGAGGCAAACCTAATACTGTGGTGTTTAGGTTCCATTAAGAAACAGTGAGCTTTCTTCACCTTGAGGTTTGTTTACCAGACCTAAGCCAATAGTAATTTCAACCTCCCCTTAACCCTGTGATGCAATTCATATGAACAGAATGACAAATCCTATAACAACGCTCACATCCAAGCAACCTCATTGGCCATCAGGAAACGAAAAAAAATCAACTGCATTTACATTTAGATTGTACATACCGGACAGACATTTCCACTCATTCGTCCGCAGTAATCTGCAGTGAGGAAATGGCTTTGTCATTTTCGTTTTCTGGGAGGAAGATGTTGAATTTCTAATTCCGCAGGCTCTCTTGTTGCACATTGGACCGCAAATGTCTATCAAGAAGGCCCAGACAGACCAGTTTGAGAGGAAGGCCCATGACCCCTTCCAGACGTTCCCCAGGGTCAGTCGAAAACAACCTTGCTTCTACCCCCTTACCCAGGCATCTACAGCAGCGTTGAAAAATGAAAACGCGATGTTGAGAAGTGGGTGTGCTTAGCCTGGCCTGCAACTGTCATAGGGTTGGTGGCAGCAGGTTAGCAGTGACAGATTAGTGATTTGATTGGCCGAGGGTGTAGGGGTCACCGACAATGTCAAAGTTTACAGCACTGCCTCCTAGCAGAGCGTACAGTGATGAGAGGGGAGGGCCAAATAGCACAAGGGAAAGGTCACATACTAGTCTGCTCTAATAAGAATTGATAGAGATCTGGAGAAAAGGGGACTGGATCTGACAGGAATGTTTGTTCCTGGAGAGTAACTGGTCCTTTCCGATATGAGGGATGATGAAGATTTCAGTCTCAGGTTTCAGGATTTTATCCAGATTTCTTAAAATTTTGGTGCAAATAATCTCTACTAGCGTATTTGCTGTAACTGTGATCCATCGGAACACCAGTAAATGTGGAAAATGTGTGTGAACTAAATGCGAAAAAAATCAGGCTTAAATTTTAGAGTGCAAGGTCAAACTTTTTATCACAATATAATGGTGTTAAATAGACCTTCTAATACAATGTTTGTGTTATTCCCAAAAAAAGGCCATTTGTGGTGCAAATGCATAAACAATCTACAAACCATGAAAGTGCTTATAAAAACAAGAAACTGGATGACAGCTTGGTACCGGCTCCTGTCTCGATTTAAATGACTTCATAAAAATAGTAAATAATCAAAAGTCCTGAATGCCTTGTGGTAATCATTTTCACAAACTGGTTTCTCACACTTAAATATAACCATTTATGACATATCCATATTTATTACTGAGTGACATGGCTCCTATATATATATATATATATATATATATATGTATGAGTGTGTGTGTGTGTGTGTGTGTGTGTATACAGTAAATGACAATCACCCATGAATTTTAAAACAAAAGGCATTTATTGCTAAAATGCACTTCACTGAAAAAAACAAACAAACAAATAAACCACAGGTTGTTGATATAAAATGGCAGGTAAATGATCACAAGGCCAAATGCAATATTACCAGATTTGAAAATCAATTCCTCAAAGTGCAGGCTTGGCCTTAAACTCTTGCCAGAATACACTGCAACAATATATATTTATATACTCATATACTTGTTTTCAAGAACGTAAAAGTACTACCAATAATTAAGCATGTGCTTTTGTGGTGATTCGACCCCTTCTCTGTGGCACACACAAGCTCAACACAAGTGTGGAACAGTATGAATGGGTCACAGACACACATAAATGCTGGAGAACAGTAATACCAAAATGGCTGGCAGCTGCAGTGTTCTGTCCCCCCTGCTTGGGTAAGTGTGAGGAAAATGGCATCATTAGATTTTAGATTGTGCCTTACATCCTACAGTCCTAATTATCATAGGCAGAGAATAGAAAAGTAACACAATTCAAGAAATTACTTCAGTCAAAAGAACTGTTTTCAACAAGTCAAGGTCTGATTCATCTCGTGTGCTTAATATTTATGCAAAGGAGTCTGGTTTGGAACTGAAGCGGACATGACCTCAGAACAGCTACAGAGTTCTAGACACAGACAGAAAGGATCAGTAATGCAAAAAAATGGTTTGGGACCCATAAATCTGTTACCTTTCAGCACCTGCACCCAATTTCCTGTCATTAATGAAGGCTGAAGCTCTCTCCCTCAAAAAGACTAAATAGAAATTATTATTATGAAAGGACAGGACATAGTTTCACTATAAGACCTGTATCTCAGGACAAGATTATCCATCATAATGTCTCTGGTTATTGTATTCCTGGCATGGGAGCTACTGAACCACAGGTCAAATACTCCCATGAGTCCATAACTCAGTCAAACAAGGCCAGACTGCGAGCGAACTATCCAATCTCAATCCACTGCCTCACTTGTAACTACCAGTCCATTTTCTCGATCCAAATGACCCTTTCTGCGAGCCCAAACCATTCCTATTGAACTATCACCATGATGAGATGCAGAAGTCTCAGTTTCTATTTCCATAAGAAGTGGTGATCATGGTCATTAGAACATAAAAGCATAAGAACACATAATGACAGGAGCATGCTATTCACCCCAGCTAATCCCCTTATCTTCCTACATATTAGAAAGCATCTAGCACTGAGTCAAGCCTGGACTTCAACAAACTAAGGGATTCTACAATGTGACTTGGCAAGCTGTTTCATACATTAACAACTCTCTGGGTAGAAACAGCACTTCTTGATAGACACTTAACCTAATTTACCTTATTTTACTCATTTCCACCTATCCTACGCCTTTCTGCTAATAGAACTCAACCAAGCCCATTTTATTCATATTATGATTACCAACAAATGGGCGTACAAGCGTTTTAGACGAAAACGTAATCCATCTGAAATAGCTATATTGACTGTACCAGGTTTGTGCCACTCATAAGATGTAACGGGCAAAGGCAAGGTTAAATGAGAGTGAAATCCTGTGACTATAAGGAGGCATGTGGTTTCCCATCAGGAGTACAACCACTTCATTACTTTTGGCAACATGGCAGGCGTAAGAAATGAAGGACCGTGCCTCATCATTTCATACACAGGAAATTAGCTATTCACACACAGCTCCTCTGTCACAGCTCCTAGTCTCTCAGTCTGCGGGAGGTATCCGACTGCCTGGAATAGTACCAGCACGCTGTCAGACACTCTGTGCCTTGGCAGGGAAACTCACCTCACACGTTCCTGCAACGCCCCACAAGGAAGAAAATGTCCTCCTCACACAGACTGAGCAGGAACCAGAATGAAAATGACATCCAGGAGTATTTATGCTCCTCTTATGACAGTCCTGCCAGCTTTTTCATCAAGCTTGTCAAAGAACAACAAAAGAACTCCAACCATTTCATTGTATCTACAAGACACATACAGGACAAAGAAATTTATATAGACTAAAACCCCATGCCATGCAGTTAAAAATTCTACTTTTCCCCCAGCCAGTACATAATAACTTCACTGTCTATATATCCCAACTTCAGCAACTATTACTACCACACTGTTCCATCTTTTTCATTTTAAAAACGACTTCTGATTATGCCTTTAAAATGTACTCCTGACGCTGGACAAGGAACTGTGTCCGCGAACATCCAGGCTGGCCAGATGTACATGGGGGATGTGCTGGGAATTGCTGAAAAGTTGTGCTTGAGACAAAAACTGTGCTGTTAAAGATTTGAGCACTGAAGCGCCATGTGCTCTGCTAGGAACTCCTTGGCTGTCATCTCAACAAGCCATTCTTCCTAAATTGGAGAAGTGCTTATATACTATACCAAGTTTATTTATACATTATTTATTTATTTGTGCATCAGTGCGGGCTTGCCTTTGCTCTTGCAGAAAATGCTGTTCGTGGCAATTGGCTCTGTATTTGCGAGTAACTACTGTTACCATAGATCTCCTGACCAGGTGTCAAGGCCAGTAATGAGCAGCTATCTGAGCAGGGAATCGTGGGCAAGGTTTGTGTACACACCGTGTGAATGTGGATCCCAACAAAGCGATCATCAGCTCACCTGCTGTGTCTACTGTGAGTAACCCACAACCTATGCCTACACCATTTTGATTGTAGTTTACAGATGCATTTATTTCAGAGGTATTTTGCTGACACCCAAAATGCCTGACCCAAGCAGGGGGGTTCTTTCCAGGTTACTGCAGCCGTTTCATAATAACTTACAGTAAAATACAGATGGGGAAAAACACTACATTTGCAAAAGCTTTGAGCTGTCCCATGTGACAGCGGAGGTTAGGTCCCCTGTGCCATGGTGGGAGGCTGGTTCTTGTGTTGGTGGCCCCAGGTTCAAAGGTTCTGCAGGCGGTGGACCACTGTATGGCTGGGGAGTTCAGAGGAGGGTGGGTGAGGGGCGGTGGTTATGTATTCCTGGTCTCTCCGTATTGGACTGCGTGTCTCTCACCAATGGTCAGGGATAAACGCATGTATACGCATGTATGCATTTCATGTGTAATACGGTTACTCTGCTTCTTTTTCTTTTATGGTTTATACCTCTGCGCCACCTGCAAAGTGACCTATACTGCCACAATGTTGATTGTAGTTAAATATACATTTACTTGGGAGGTATTTTGGAACAAAACACATTTGAGTATTTTTTCTTCCCTCCCAGGGGTATATTTGACCACAACCAAGCCTGGAGAGTTACCTGTGCTTTCTTACTTCAAGGGAGAGAACAACATCACTCCTAATAACGGCAGTGAACTCTTGGGATTTTCCTCTTATCTTTGTGCTCAATTGTGTCATTCTGACGATGTTTGGAGGTCAGGAAAGGCAAGAGGTGCTATTACATGGCCTCTGGGCGCACCCGCATCTGGGCTTTCTTCCGACGGTGAAAGCAGGTACACTCACACCAATGGCCCTTTCCATGATGTTTCAAGCGAGGAGCTGAGGGGCAGTTTAGGTAAAGGACCCCTCCTGGGGCTGTCCTGTTGCTGCTTGTGCTCCCTGTAGGGCCCCCCCTAGGGCCTCGCCCTCAGAAACTCTCCACAAAGCTGCCCGGGAAGAGGCCGGTTCGGCCTGTGCGCTGCAGGGTGCCCTTGTACCAGCCGTCCTCTCGCTTCTTGTGCACGAAGACGATGTCGCCTTCCTTCAGCTCGATCTCCGCCTCACTCTGAGGTGGGTAGGAAACCACCACGCGGTACCTGAGGAGAGATGGCAGATTGAGGGCCCGCATATCACTACCCGGAGCTGAATAATCTACCAATAGCACCTCAAAGAAAAATTCACCCAAAGGCAAGACAATGTTATTTTTACTATCTGGAAACTATAATACATGAAACCAAAAGCATGATAGGTGTAAAACCATACTTGTCAAGATATTGTTGCTATGAGTGTGCCTTTGACAAATTACTCCTAATGATGTTGGTTTCTCATGGTTAGCTTAGACAAAAATAGAGCTTTTTAGACTCTTCAGTGCAAAACATACATGTATATCACATTTATACTCTCAGCTACTTGTCACTATCTTCGACAATGCAAAATCAATCATCCATCTATATACAGGACCTTGTCCTCTGTCAATCAAACAGTGCTTTCTGTTGTAACTCAGTGTTCATTTAATCAATTAAAGCAGTTGACTACAACGTTACCTCACTTTGTTTCTTAGGTGTGCATACATTGCTGATGTCAAAATGTCAAAAAACAAAAACCCGCCGACACTGTGGCTTTCCAAAACCAGGGTTGCCAACCCCTAGTTTAGAATCACCTGGTTATGAAATTTGTCTCAAAAAGTCTTTTTTTAACATTGGAATGTTCTTAAATGACATGGGACTTGTGCATTCCAGAGCAGGGATATTCAAATATTGCCCTCAAGGGCAGCATTACTGCTGGTTTTCATCCATCCCCTCTAATCAGGGACTAATTTAGATCTAAGATACCAGTTGAGTAGAATCTGGCCAATCGGTGACATTAATCACTCAATTACTTCTCAGATAGAAAAGTAAAGCAGCAGTACCACTGGCTTCAAGGGCCAGATTTTAGTATCCCTGTTCCAGAGCTTAGTTACAGTATATCTCAACACTATACACTTTCTGCACATACAGCCCTATAATTCCTATTTCATATAACTTCCGAAAAGCGGGCATGGAGTTGTTTAATTTCACTATTCAAACAACAAAAGGTGCCTAAGCGAGATAGGATTTCACAATGGTATGGCCACCCTGCAATGTCTCTGAAATGGCTGAACGACAGAACTGTTGAAAGGGCGGCCTCAGCCGAGAGCACACGGATATTTCATCTCGTTCCCTCGTGCACGAGAATGTAAGAGGTCCCACGCGGTGTTACTCTCACTAAGCACGGTGTTCTGTCGCACTGCAAGCCGGCACGATGCAAACCTGGCAAGTGTCTCCATCTGCTTCTCACGTCCTTACACTCATACAGATGGCAGCAGGAGCCAATACACGCACAGCGTCTGCCCAGTATTCCTGCGTTTCACATATCTGATCACACCCATCGCCCACACCCACGTACACAAAACCAGATATGCCCAGAACGTGGCATTTCTACAAACACTATTCAGGCTTAACAAGATACCTCGTTTTTTATAACCATTTCAGCTACATCTACATCAATATTATTCGATTTTCGAGCACTTTTTAAATCAAAGGCTATCATTAGGGATACCGAGAACTGTCATGCGCATCAGAGGAAGCTAACAATGGATATCAAAAGAACGAAATGCATGTCATTCCTGAATTGATTTTCCATGGCGGGGCTATGGATTTAGTCCCTGTAATTACAGAGTAAAGCCTATATTAGCTCTTGTAAAATTGCAGCTGCGTTCCTGCTGCGCTGGCTGGTTATGCCACAGGCCTTCAGAGGGAGAGGAAAATCGATTGATCATTTTACTCATCACAGACATGAATGATCAGAGCACTTCAGCCCAAAGTGAAAACTTTTTGCAAGGACTGAGATATCCAAACTGAATCTGAAACTCGTCACATCTGTTTATCTGAGCCTGCTGCAGACGCCTGTCACACGATACAGTGGAAAGAAACTGCTCTGCAAATCCATATTCATGGGCAGTGATTTTGTCTGTCCTGGAGTTCAGAATTTCAAATTGCTTGATCCGTGTGACACTTGTAGTCAATGGTAGCACTTGCAGGCCACCTATTTAGCTGTTCATGAGGCCTTACTCTTCCATCACTGCTTTATATCCTTCTGACAGGTTCGCAGTGGTTATTCTATCATGGTTTGATTAAGTAATCAAATCTGATTGGTCTAAAGGGTATCTGATTATTTTCCTATATCCTGCAAGGAGAAACATTGGCATAATGCATCGCTATGAAGTAGGAAAAGTAGTGAGTAGTTATGAGGTAACTAATTCCAGCAAAGTGACCATTTCAAATTTCCATATCAAGTTCCATTTAATAAGCAAGGCTCTTTAATGTTGACAACTGAAAATACCAACAAAAAAGTTAGAAATTACCTGTAGAAACAACACAACACTACAGCAATGTTGTTTAATTGTACTTGAATACTGAACTATTTTGATTGGAAGCAGACATAATGTAAGTGGAATAAAGCACTCCCAGTTGTGCAGTTGTATGAACATAAACCCAATCAGGGGTGTGCGATACAAGCCTTTAGTCACCCCCACAAATCGGTGGTAGTAAACACAAGCTAGTGCCGCAGACTGCAATGTATCCTAAAGATTATACTCAAGTATTAGAGTGAACCGGAACAGTTTATAGAGCTGACAGAAAACTAAAACTAAGGTACCTGGCTGGAACAAAAGCCAGAACACAGACCAGCCCTCCAGGACCGGAGCTCTGCTTTATAGCTAATTGTTTAAGGATGGCATCTGGAAGTTCTACTGAAGATGGTGTCTTACCTTTGTCTTGGAAGGACTATGCATCACCTCCACTATAAAATGTTCAGTATTAAATGTGACACAGTGCACATTTAGAGTATGGGTGATCCCTATTGGGCTTCTACAAACTATATGAGTCGTGCTAACACTGAACTTTTTACTGTGTGTGTATGCAAACAGAGTGAAACACGCAGTCAGCAGCCTCCTCCCCTGCTGACGAACATATTTTCTGGAGTTACTGTGGTGTGAAGTCAGCGGAGCGTGTCACATACACAATACAAAACATGTATTGTCATTTCATGAAATCTTCCAGACAATTTAGTATGGGTTGAGGAGGGGGGGACAAATCCATTAAAATTTCAGCCAACTCAGGAAATTAAGTGAAACACAATTAACTGAATTGAACTGAAAATCCACACCGAATCTTATGGAAAGTTTCCAATTCAGTACTGACTGAAAAAAAATGAATTAAAATGAAATTGACCTTCTGGAATTAAATCTCTGGTGAGCTGTGCCCAGGGCTGGGTGGTATTTCAAATGCATGTAGCTGAAATATTTATTTGTATGCATGCACTTCACGAGTATACCGGTTGCTGGCCCCTTTTTGTGTGGTTTATACAGTATCTCTGTGTTGCCTGCAAAGCTACATACCCCTCTGCTATTATCAATGTAGTTGACAGACACATTTATTTGGGAGGTATCCTGCATGATGTAACAAAATACACTTCAGTGTACTTTTGCCTGTCCCTAGCTACGGTGCAGTGGAAGAGGGTCCTGCCATCCATGTCTGGGAGTAGCTTTAGTGTACTGAGGGGATAAGGGCTGCAATGATTCCTCTTCATTAGAGACAGAGACAGCAGTGGTCAGCCAAGAGAACCCAGGACGGCTGCACCTCAACAGTCCGACCACCGTTATCCATCACTGAAGCCAGACACGCCTTCTCCTCCAGGCCCAAACTCACAGGTCCATTAAGGAAACAAGCTCAGGCCAGCCAGTCCTGCCAATCCCACTGTTTCAAACTATTAATAAGAGCTGTCAGCAATTAAACAAACAAATCAGTACGTAGATAAGAACTTCTTCTACAAGAACATGCCATTCAGCCCAGCTAAATTCATCATTTACTGACAAACTTCAAAACCACAAGGATAAATCTTTGTCAATATAACATAACATCACAAGCTGTTCCATGCATAGAAAACTTTGTTAAAAAAACTTCCTAATATTGACTATTTCCCAGCTGCAAATCCTGAGAAATCATTTGTTAATCACTTTTATGAATTTAAAACAAAATAAGTTTCTTTTTTTGCCAGGACTGAAATTTTAAGGAACATTTGCTCATAACTGTAACATTTTGCACCAGGAACCTCCGTCGCTTTTCACTTTCTTCCCTATGAAAACCAGCAAAGACAGTGACATGTAATGTAGGGTCTGTGTAGCCATATTTGAACTGTGTATTTGTGAGAATATTTCATACTATTTTCATACACAATACAGATTGCTCACACCTATGTGGTTTACACCTCTGTGACACCTTCAAAGCAACTTACACTTCCACCATTTTAAATGTATTTTACAAATACACTTTGGGGTGACTGTTGACTGTTTCAGGAGGAGGGCGTGACTGAGACCCACCTCTCCCGGGACAGAGGCTTCGGCTCGGGGCGGAGGGCGAGCAGCGAGGAGCAGGGCTGGCGGGAGGGGGGCGAGACGGAGAAGTTGAGGTCCAAGGAGCCGGACTTCCTGTGCAGGGGCTCCATGCCCATGGCCCCCTGCATCTCGCTCTCGATGGGGCAGGACCCGGCGCGGCCGTGGCCTGAAGCCGGGTGCAGCTCGGGCCCCAGGGCCCCCATGGCACCCTGAACCGGGGGCTCGGGCCCCGCCTGCGGCTGGGGCTCGTGCGTGGGGGACACGGAGGGGGGCGAACGAGACTTCTTCTTCGCCGCTGCCCCAGAAAGAAGCTTCAGCAGGCCTCCACTCTTCTTCTCTTTCTGCAGAGAGAGGGATCACATACTGTTGCTGAACACAGCAGAAAACACACACACACATATACACACACACACACACATACAATTACATACACATACACACACAGTGCTAAAACATTCCGCATTCATACATACTGGAAATAGCCAGTCAGACCGTAAATGTTATTATGATGGTGAATCTCTGTCTCAGTAGACACTGGTTTTCTGTCATTATAATCAATAGACATTTTTGGCATATGATTTTGACAGTGAGCTAATGTTATTAAAATAATCAATTTTACAAGAGCACTGAAACAAACTCACAAAGTACATATGCTGTTCTGTTTCATAATTCTGTACTCTAAAATACTATATTTAATATATTGATTTGTGCATTGGAATGACTTAATGAGGCTTCACTCACTTTATCTATTTGAAAAAATACATGATTCCCTCATCTACCAATTAAAATGCTCAACCTAGCTAATATGAAAAAATGCTGATAACGATTACTCATAAGCATCCATGTTTAAATGTCGATATTCTGTAGTACATAACAGACGGAGAACACCATTTCCTTTACTCAAGTCACTTTCATTGACGTGCACCTTTTTGATATTCTATGCACTTCATTTTTGCTCCCTGCTCCAAGAAGGGATCACAACAGTCAGAACATGCTGTCTCTGGTGCAGTACACAGACTGACCACTGGGTGGCTTGATGCACACCACAAGGATACACTTACAGTACAGACCTATCCCAGGGAAAATAGTTTCTTTCTCTGAAATGGTAGCATGAAATAAGATATATAGATAACAACAGCTCACAAATTTTTTGGAGAAAATATTTTAAATTTGGTTTAAATACTGAAATTTTCATGCCAGTTGAAACAAAAAGTCACAAGACATGGCGTAACGAGTCTTACTGGATGGTAACTTCTCACAGCTCACTGAGGAAGCTGACAATCCCCCTCAAGGTGATGCATGTCCACATTTACTTACAAAAACTACAGCCCACAGTGGATGTCAGTTGTTTAATTAACTGCTGTTAATGATGCCCACAATCATCGACAGCACTAAGTCGCTCTGGATAAGAGCACCTGTGAAATGGCAGCAAAGTACCAGTATACACATATGGTGTGGCTTTGAACATTTACACAGGATAGCTGCATCAAAGTAGCCAATACACATATTTCTACTAAAAACAATCATCAGTAGGTGTGCGAATGAGGATAAACTAACGCTGGAGCCAAACACTTGGAATGTCAAGGTCTCCAAAAAAAAAAAAAAAAAATGCCAAGGGAGACCGACTGGGTGCAATGTGGAGGACACCAAGAGGACATTCAGCACAGAGCCACATTTATCTTTGGAAGTGTTACGCCACAGGGAGCTGAACAGTAACAGTGAGTTTTTCTTCCAGTCTGGCTCTGTACGCTGTCCCATTGCAAACAGAGGGAAGACGTGCCTACAGCTGAGGCCTTGCATACAGATGAGCTCTGTGTTTACCCAAAGCGTGCCGGCCTCTGTCAGTGTGGAGAGGGAGCGACCCTGGCGCGGAATGCTTGTGATGGACAGGGATGCCGAGAATGCCCACATGCCTAGAATGCCTAGCCTGAGACCCATGCTACTGACACGAAACAGACAAAACAACTGACTGAAGGTGGACAAAAAAATTAACATTTTCTAGTGGGTACTGAATCGTTTCTGCTATCCTTGGCACATGACAGTACAGTTTTACAGCAAGCATTAAATAAAATAAAGATTTTCTTGGCTCCATCTTCACATAACGTGTTGGTCAGGGAGATTCAAAATGAGCTGATTGTCTGTTGCCAAATCTATCTCACTCCGTCAGTCTGGATAAGTACATTTTGGGTATACAGTGTTGTAAAGTAACTCCAAGGCTAACTGTTGGACATACTAAAGCAATTGTAAAATTATTATTATTATTATTATTATTATTATTATACTTTTATATGGTATATGGCTCTTTTATGTGGCTTTATGACATAAGTCGTTCAACACAAATTTATTTTTTACAATAAGCACACCAATAACTGCACCCTTAGTGCAAGCTGGAACATTCCAACAAATAACTGAAAATGTAATTAAATAGTAACTGTAATTCACACTTACAGACACCAATAAACCCAGTTCCATCCCAGAAACCACACTACATACAGGATAGGTTTATGACCCATATAATTAATGTTGTGGAAAATACCTCATGGAGAGACTCGAAGTGCAGCTCTGTAGCTTCGCGAGGTGTGTGTATAGAGCATCAATCCATGTCTCAGCGTGTCCCAGGGGAACGGTTTCTCCTCGAAATGACCTTGCATCCCTCGCTATTGTCTGCTGCCTTTACCACACACAATTCACTATTCCTGATTTAAGCCTATGTAACTCGACCAAACAACAATTGCCATTTTTAAGAGAGCAATTTTAAATTAATCCTTTCGACAAAATGAAGAACATGAACAATCTAGCAGCAGGAATAGTAATCATGCAATCTCTGCTGGTGAGCATAGCCCCTTACCCATGGAACTGTAAAGAGCTGGCACAATTAACCTGTATTCACAGCTGGATATTTGCTTTGTTTAGGGGAATAGAGACATTGTTCTGCCCTGCATTTAGACTTGAAACCCTCCTGATTACAAGCCTGGTGCCTTAAGCCTCGTTTTTCCACCACCTTTTCTGTGAGCTGCGTGCTTTCACTAGAGGTGTGTTAGAGCTCATTCATGGTGCATAATCAACACTGAGACATCTAGCAGCAGAGGAGCAAGGGCATAGACTGAATGTGTTAGTTTCCCTTTCAAGATTCTTCACAGATCTCCCTCCTGCATTTTACTGTTCATTTTCTCCAATCTCATAGGGGAACTTTAGACCTATTCAATGGTATTTCTTTTATTGCCCCCCCGCCCCCCCCCCCCCCCCCCCCCCACCCAAACAGTTAGTAGGTTAGAAAAAGTCTATTTCTTTAATTGCGGTTGTCTCGATAAATTACGAATCATGTCCTGCAGCCAAAACACGCTGGAACTTGCACAGGGTACCTGTTGTTTAAAAAGATATGCTGCAACCAAAAGGGCACTTTTGCTGTCTCTGGGCAGGGGGCATGTGCATCATCACATGTTGGTGTCTGTCTGTGCATGTGCATGTGCCCGGTTATAGTACGGAACAGAAAAAAGGTCCCCGCTTGTACACACGTGATTCTCTACCATCAAGCCTGTTAAAATCTGGCTGCCACAGACAATAACTGCTCCACAGCAGATATTTTGTACCGAGTGATTTTTAAGATGCTGATAAACACCAGGCGGATGCAGACAGCTTAGAATTGGTGATTTGCAAGCAACACAAAGCAGCGGGACAATGAAATACACAATGAGGGCAGCTGAACCAACCAAAAATTGTTAGCTTCTACAGTCTGTAAGAAGACAGTTTACACAATGCACAGTAGCCACAACAGTCACTGCAAATACCAATATGCTCAGACAAGATATGCTACCATACCAGAGCCTTGAGTCATTAAGTGGGATGGGATTCATGAAATATTTTGTCACTGAAAATCAAAACAGATTTCATTTCCAAATTATTAATATGTGAGGTAAACTAATGGAGGATTGAAAAATGACTTCTGAATACAATGCTCTGATACTGAATAGAAGACTAATTGGCCAGACCCAGCTGGCCTACACCTCCCCTGTTATCAGAACCATTGCCACGGCTACTGATATACAATGAGCTAGTATTGCTTGTGCCAACAGCACTGACAGTTCCTTTATTTGTATAACGAGTCTGTCTGAACATCTGCTCGAAGCTGACATTCTTATAACGCAAACCCATTATGAGCATTCAAATCTGTATCCCTGACAGAACCACAGCGAATAAGAGAATGGCTGCTTTGAAGACTCATCAGTGCATCTGTGCTCAGCAATCGACCATCAAGGACAGAGAGACAGCAAATGCAGACTCACTGAAACACAGAGACAGGAAATGCGGACACAAAGGCCAGGATACAATCAACATTTCTCCTTTGACTTAATTAAATACAAGTCTTGGATTTATTTTCTTAACAAATGTAGTTTAGCAGATTCACCTAAATCAACCCAAAATTAACTTGACAAACTCTTTTCACATAGAAAAAGGACATTCACATTTTCTTGCAAAGTTAAGGATAAATTATGATTATATCCAGGTCTAACAAGTGGCACATAAATAGACAGAGACAGGAAATGAGGGATGCAGTCTCAGGAAGCAAGGGCCGTAGAGACAGGAAGCAAGAGATGCAAGTACAGGAAGTGAGGGACGAAGAGATAGGAAGCAAGTTACGCAAAAACAGGACGCACAGGTCACAGAGACAGAAAGTGATGGACTCACCTTTTCAGCTTTCTTCTCCTCTAGTTTGGGCAGGCTGGCAGTGGCGCCCTGCGGGTGGGCGGGGGAGGGGGGGGCCTGCGGAAAGCCAGCCAACGCCTCGCCATTGAGGTGGGCGGCGCTTACGTTGGGTGGGGTGATGGCGGAGGCGGCCGAACTGAGGGGGATGGCGGGTCGGACGGAAGCGGGGGACAGGGAGGGGGGCTGGTGAGAGTGCTGGGGGGACACCATGGAGAGAGGACGAGAAGAGGGCCCAGGAGAGCGGGTGGGGGAGCCGTGGGGACGCAGAGGGGGGACAGCAGCAGTGGGACGCTCCAGACTGCCTGCAGGAGGACTGTGCACTGGCAGAACAGAACAGGAGAACAAGAAATCATTCATAAAATCAGGCCTTCATTCAGCCATTCAATCTGCCTTCCCAGAATTTGAGCAGATGATTTCATTTGCACTGTGGTCAGTGATTGTTTTAAGTACGAGATCAGCTCAAGTTTCACTCCTTTACAGCCAGTTGTATTGCTGTTTGGGAAATGAGAATTTGTTTTAAAATACGATAATTTCCAAATCCAGTTGTTTTAACAGCTTAAAGGCTTAAATAGAGCACCATCAAAATGGACAAGGATTGGCCACATTTGGTATCTGGCAACCTTGGTGCTAGCCTACAGGACAGGGAATGGAACAAGTCCACCATACCTCCAAGTAATCTTCAAATTCAAACCCTTCACCAGAACCCTCAATTTTTGACCAACATTTTATTATTTTCAAAGTTAATTTGCACTAGCACTTCAGTGATGCTGCATCACTCACCTGGGAATATTGTTAGCACTATTGCTCACATTAATCAGGTGAATGCACTTCTGTTTCTCTTGTATTGTAAGTCCTTCCAGATAAAAGCGTCTGTTTAATAAATGCAAGGTAATTTAAGGTAATGGACTGACACAAACTGTGTGGTCTCTGGCATGGTAAGAGGGAAAACACTTGTGTTCGGAAAACAAATTAAGTGTGAAAACCACTTCAGAAACCACTATCATTTCAACAGAGCTGTATCTATCCTTAGGCTGCTCACTACTGCAAAATCAAATACAGACTTATGACTGGAACTGCTGCCATATTTTTGGTTGAAGAGCATTTAGGTGGTAATCAAAGTCACCTGTTTCAACATTCAAGCACACAAATGTGAAATATCTCCCACAGCCACAAACACCCTGTCCGCTGTGCTCTTTCCATTCTCAAAGCTTCTTAAGATCATCCTGTATGCATATTTACACCCAAAGCACGTCTTTCAAGATTCTGAGAGCCTCTGTTTCTGTCATGTGCACCAGCCAGTGTGATGGGGAAACTGAATGAGTGTAAGCACTGTCTTTTAAAGACCAGAAGTGTTGGCAAGGATCAATCTCAGTGCTTGGTGTTGTGGTGAAGGATTATTATCAATATCTGCCCAAAAATCTGATTATTTATTATTTGTATTATTACTTTTTGTTTATTGGTCACAGTTACTAACCATACCCTTACCCCAACCTCCAAATTTTAAAAAATCTTGTGCCCAGAAAACTTCTCAGCAACTTCCTTCAGAACATTAAAAAACACAAATGTTAAGAGACACACTGCAGCATCTGGCATGTTTGACACATGCTAGCTTCAACAAGCAAAAAAACAGTTAATATAGACTCTAAAATGTGGCAATCTAGAGTTTAAGATGCAAGACCTAGAATTTAACAACATCATTGCATTACATGATGGGGTTGTCCTTCATTTTTAATTGTGATGACCACATTCTTGGCTAATCTACATTTAGAAATATAAATAACCCCAGCTATTTTGTAAGCTTGTGGTTTGTAAGCTCCTCTTTCAGAGCTCCTCTTGCACTGATCCAAACACGCAAACACAGAACCTATTATTAAGGCACGTATTGTTAAGCCCTTGTCTAATTTGTGATTTTTGAACATGGTTTTGAACTTGTGTTTAAATCCATGTACTTGAATTCACAGTCTCTTTTTGCATGCATTTCTCAGCCAGACATCCAAATGTGCTCTACATCCCATTCCCTTTTCCTTGAAGGCCATTGGCCAATGCAGTGATGTACATAGTGAGCGTCAGAGGGAAAACAAACGGCTAGCCACCAGTCTGCTGGGATGCTATTACCTTATTCCCCTGAGTAACAAAAACCAGGCATGGAGTTTGACAAGCAGGGAGTGAGAGAGGACTGCTAAAGCCTATCACAATGCCTCTGTAACATGTAAAACAAAGAACCCAACAGGCCCACATGATGTCATATTCACAGGCGTGTTGGGAATAACCAGGTTTATTCAAAATTCCCAGAGGTGGGAGGTGGGAGGGAGGAGGGGGGGTGGTGGAGCAGACACTCATATGGTGGAACTGGCCTACTGTATATTTATTAGTTTGTCCTGGGAATTATGCATGGATAACACCGTATCTGCTTGTACAGAAGCCTCCTGATCTTATTGTTCTCTGAAGAATTAACAGAGCTATTGGAAAAAGAAAGAAAAAAGGAAAGAGGACGACAAACACTAGCAAACTTGATGAAACCCACACATGGTTAAAGTTCTGTCTGTAAACAAGAACGATTGTATCATTTCAATTAGTGCTGCAAAACTGCAATTTCATGAAAATTTACTAAAGAGAGGATAAAATTCACATAGAAGCTGACCATTTTAGTAGTCTATAAAATCTGTGCTGGAATATAACACGGGAACTCCTGTTACCTGTAACCTGTAGTTAATAAAAAACTGAGTACAGAGGGAAGGTAGAAGCTGACCATCTGGTTAGTCCATAAAACTGGACGAATGGAACATGGGAGCGCACCATCTGGTAATTCTATAAAATCCATGGACAAATGGAAGGCAGGCAGGATTTGACCATCTGGTTAATCTATAAAATCCGTGTACAGATGGAATGCAGAAGCAGACCATCTGGTTTGTCTATAAGATCTGCGGTTGAACTCACCCAGCTGCATGGCGGTGCGGGTCTGGCCAGAGGTCTGCTGGCTGCGCAAGCAGTTTTTTAGATGCAGCGCTGCAGGCTGCAGCTGCGGAGAGGAAGAAGAGGAGGAGGAGGGGGAGGCAGCGTTGGCCAACGGAGGGATGGAACGTGAGGAGGACCCCAGAAGCACTGGGCTGGAGGGCCCAGGAGACCCAGGGGAGCTGGGAACCACCTTGGCCACCGGGGCCGAACTGGAGAGACACGCCCGGGATTGCCCCATAGCAAACGGGGCCCTGGGGGAGAGAAGAGACGAGTGACAACCTCAAAAAACAGCCTAAACAGTTCATTCTTATTATGATGTATTCTTATGTGGCCATTTTTAGTATGTAGTCATATATATTCTTATGTATTTTTACCTTCTTCAAATAAAAATTTAACACCTTCATAATTTTTAATTTCATTTAATGATTAAACATCCATTACATCAAAATTATTCCGACATTAATATATGCAGCAACCTCGTAAACATATTTCATTCAGCCAACGTTATACTACTGCCGCTGCCTCTTTAATCTTTGTATCCCTTTGGCTACATATTGACATCTTGTCACTGTAGGAAGAAATATGGTGCGTGTGAATGTCGGCTGAAGAGTAAAACGGTTTCTGAAATCGACTAAGTCATCTCTGGCCATTGGCTACAGCTGGGGTTTTCTGGGTGACTTTATCCAATTATGACACAGGAACTGGATGTTAATTAATAATTCAACAAAGTTTGTGTAAAATGGCTGGTGCTTGAAGGTTGTGAAGATTAAAAGCTAAGAGGCCCTTAATTAAACTGAATTGTGGGGAAGAATGTGGCTGAAGGAGCCAGACTAATTAGCTAAGATGGCTGGGCTACACTCACTTCTACAGTTCAGTATATAAACTGTGAGTGGATTTACACCTGTCTCAACACACTTTAAACCCAGACAGCGGCTCTTCTTTGAGAAGTCTTCAGTTTGAAATCTGCTAGATGAATTACGGTCATGTGAGCTAGCAGTAGAGCCATATAAATGCTTTTACTTCAACTGCTAATAATCTGGATCCGTTTTTTGATAGTTTGTGGGACTGACAATCATGTAAACAGAAAGATGAATAACCTAGCAGCAGATTGGTCAATAAACTGTGGCTTTACCTCCATTACCATTTTTGTATATTTGTATCACAAAAAATAAGACGCATTTGTAATACTTCTTGTTATCAGCATTATTTATATACACAAAGCTTTTTGGCATATTTCATGAAAACAAAACAAAAAAAAATCTCAGAACAATGAGTGTGCTAAAATCGTCAAAGGTTTTTTGGTCATGTATTATTGCAAGAATCTTCTAAGCTGCAAGGCAAGGGGTACAGTGACACCAGTGATTTGTATGAGCGTTAAATGAATAAAATCGCCCAAATTTGTAAATGCGGTCTAAAGCAGGCAAAACAAAAGCCTTTCAGGATGTCTTTGAACTGATGTAATGTGGCTGTAATTTCGTACGGCGATGCCAATTTAACCCGACACGGAGTCCTCTGAAGATGAAAATGTGAGACTTGCGCCAATTAGTCATTTCTAAAAATGCACGCCTTTTTCCTGGATTGTGTCCAATTACACAGAATTCTTCTAAGTGAGACACAGAGAAGATTGCATCTTTCCCACCTCTTTCTTCTCTGTTATGTTAAACCCACCTTAGGGACTTGGCTTCCCTGAACTAAGAGAATGGTATATGCGTTCACTCAGTCACTCATGTTCCACCTGCCAATGGTGTACGTGCACATGTGTATGTGCATGTATGCGTGCATGTGTGAGTGTGTGTGCGTGTGCATGCTCATATGCCTGTATGTGGGTATACTGGTAATGATGTGTGTATGTGTTCATATGCTAGTGTGTTATGTACATGTGTTTGTCCATGTGAGCATGTGGGTGTGCATATGTATGCATCTGTGTGTGTGTGTGTGTGTGCTTGCGCGCATGTGTGTGTGTGTGTGTGTGCAGAACAAAAGTACGCAAGGGAATACCAGCTCTACCCACACACTCATTATCATATTGAGAGCTTTTCTGAGATTCAGAGCAAACTCCAGCACTCTCCCTTCTGTTTGCACTCTTCCAGAAGGCACGTACAGCACATCCCTGTATTCCAGCCACTGATTAAACTTCCAGAAGCAGTCTGTCCTGGCTTCAAGTCTTTAAAATTGCATAACAATGTCCTTTTCAGTGCTCTGAGCAACCAGTTACTGTGGGTGGATTTGGAGGAAATTTGGGGGTTGCGTATGCTTTTCTATACAAAGGAAATGGCATCAAAGCCAAAAGCACACTAAATAAATATGAAAACCATGGCTAAGGCTGTCAATTTCACATGAATGCATTGGCAGAGATGGCTGCTTCTCAGATATAATTCCGATGACAACAGGGCTCTTAAATTAAAGATTATTAAGTAACTGCAAAGGCTTCATTACAATGATGCTCACAAATTTGGCCAGGATTCAGTCTGGTACTGTACCGGAACTTTTCAGCAACAATGAGGAAAGAGTTTGCAATAGTTGCAAGTACTCTTGTGCAATCCGCCAGTGTCTTAAATTGCCAGTACAACACTTCATAGCTCAGCTGAGGATTAGTTAAGAGAACGCAAAATACTGAAGGGTCCTGCAGCTGTTGGCCTACTGTAATGGCCGTTTACGAAACGGTGGTGTGCGATAGCAGTCTGGTAAGCGAGCGCCACCTGAAGTGATCCTCTCAAAAGAGGCAACCATTAAGAAACCCCCTCCGATTTCAGGAGCTTTCTCTACACCCACTGACCCCCTGCAGGCCGCGATTCGCTTCTACTGAGTGTGTTTTTTTCCCCTCCTTTTTCGCGGCGCGTCAGGCGCCTGTGAGCCGCTCGCAGGCGATACGTTAATCAGCCGGCGTGGGGCAGGGGGCTATTACCTCCATCCCATATATTCCAATCATCATGTGGCAGCACAATTTCAGCCGCCTGGCCTCCATTGTTAAGGGCGGGCTTAACGGGGCCCGAGAGGTCCTCGCGAATTCATCGATATTTCCCCCGTTATTCGCAAACTCTGGCCCCACGTCCTAAAACAGCCCCACTGCAACATATCTATCGAGCCTCTTCATATTGTATTATTACATTCGAAGATGGAAGGAAGGATACGCCTCGAGCTTTCAGTGTCTCCTGTATCCCATTGGCTGCGGGAAGCAGGGAAGAGGCCTGTTACCTGGAGACGGGGGTGACGTAGTTCCCGGGGAAGACCCCAGAGCCGCCTGTGCAGAGGGAGGTGCCCTTGAACCAGCCGTCCTGGCACTTCTCTGTTACCCGGTACATCTCGCCCTTCCGTAGCTCTAGCTCATCGGCCTTCTGGGGCTTGTAGGCATACAAAGCCAGATATCTGTTTGAGGGAATAGACACAGCCAAAGTCATGAGTTAACCTGCGTGAAAAGGAAAATATTTCACAGGAGTTCTTGTCCATATTCATTTGTTATGTACTGATATTGGGGTTTGGACCACTGCGTTTACAGTGATGTGATGTATAAATATTTCTGTATTAATGCAGTATTTTCCAAAAATAACAGTAAATGCATAGTCATAAAATATGGGTGGGTACAATAAAATGTTCTTTTATTGTACCCTGAAATTGTTTAAGGTGGCTTGTGATAAATAAGATCTTACCATTTTATTTTTTACTTTCACCAATGCCATTCTGTGTAACCAACAGAAAAAATGGGTACACATTCCACACATAAAATTCCATGTCATTAATTGTACCCAATAAAAATTATTTCAAATTTGATATTTGTAAACCTTTTAGATACACGATTGACTTAATATAGCTGGAAAAACAACTGGTTGTTAAATTTGTTTGCTCAAGGAAAGTTGGTGTAGCCACAGGACAAAATCCTATTCAGCTAATTAGTTAGCTTTATCAACAGAAAATGAGTGCCTTTACAGGATCTCCATGTATTTGTCTGACCTTTACAGTCAGTACAACAGCAGTTAGCTAAGATTGTTTCTAAAATCACAGATATACTTAATTGTGTGTGTGTGTGTGTGTGTGTGCTTATTTGAAAAATCTAAATACCAGGCCAACACTGTAGGAATACACCATGTCATTGTGTATAAAAAATGTACAATTTACAATCTAGTCATTTGGCAGATGCTTTTAGCCAAAATGATGTAGAGATTTCACTAGCTAACCATAGGCAAAGTGGTTAACTAGTGAAAATCATATCCTAGGTGCAATTGCCAAGGTGCATACCTAATGACCTGCTAGGTAAGGTTTCATTTTTTATTTTAAATTGAAACATTCAGGTGTGGTCTGAAAATGTGACAGGAAACATACAGTAGATTTGCCTTCCTGACTGACTGGGGAAGGTTGTTCCACCATTGGGGTATGAAGGCCAAGACTGTGAGGAGCAGGATCTGGCTGCTCCAAGAGATGGGACAGTCAGCTGATGAGGGGATGCTACACGGATTGGTCTGGTTTAAGTGTATGACTGTAGGGCCAGCCATGGTAATACACTGCAACCAATATATTCAATTTCTAAAATGCAACAGTGTTACAATTGTAAAAGGGACAAAATTGTATTGTTCATCATACTACAATTTTGAATTTCTCAACTAGTACACATTCTATAGTAGTCTATATGTTAAACCAAATCATAAATAAAAATCATATAAATCAATATAGATACTGATAATGTGATAGTGTACTAGATCACAGGGTTTTGGGGGTATTAACTCTTTATCTTTATACCCTGGCTTTTCTATACTTCTGCCTGAACAGTAACAGCTGTTTGTATCCTCTGAAAATGTCTCAGGCGCACGGGGAAAATAGGAATCCTCTGATTGTAAACCCATTGGAATAAAGAAAGGGCTTCCTGGTTTACTGTAGAGGCAGACATGAACACCAGGGATGCAATAAATCCATGAAATGTTTTGGCAGTGTGTTGTCACCCCCAGGGCACTGTTCCGTTCGCTGGCAGGTTCAAGCACACTGACTACAAACACGCTTGACAGAGCATGGAGAGCAAAACACTTTCATCAGACTGCGTTTTCCCCATGGAGCTGTGCCCGTCTTACAGAAAAGAACGGGAGAGCAACAAGCAGCCTCTCTAAGGCTTGGACCCAAATGGCTAATGCAAATCTTCAGGGTAGCTATGGCAACAGGTGGGTTTCGCCGGAACAACAGAGAAGGTCACCAGGGTAGGAGATGGATGCGTCCTTCACAATGATGGGACGCTTCTCTCTAGTACAAGGATGGTTGCAATAAACAGGCAGCTTGCGTCTTTCACTGGAGACCACGGTTCACGGGGAAAATATTATATTAAAACAAGACAGAACCACTCCACTGTACAATATTCCCACACCAATCTCCATCACTCACTCTCTGGTGCATAAGATTCAATCACCTAGATTCATATTCTATTCAAAAGTTCTTCGGTCCAGTACACAAAAGTGCAAACTCAACAAAGCCAGAAGTAAGAGGAACACCACTGCTGTCCCTTGTTCAAGTTAAGAGCTGAAACTGGAATGGCTGGCTCATTTTAGAATCTGAGTGAATCTTCTTCTGTAGAGCCAAAAGAGGGGTAATCACCTCAGCATGCTCTCATTAACAGGGCTGGCCTGCTTACAAGTGAGCTGTGGGTGAGAGCTGGCCCTAGCTGGCAAGATGCAGATCAGCATTCAGCTAATGCTAAAGTGTAACTGATACTGGAGCATGATGCTGGGGCTGATTGAATTAAAGAATAAGAAACTGATATGTTAGGTAGGAGTAAGTTAATGGCCAGAGAGGACATTTCAAAGGAGGTTTTCTGTGAGGAACAACTATCAAATAATCTAAAAGTCCAACTTAATGTCCTGTATGTCTGTTGTTATCAAACACTTGTTAATGATAGCCAAAGATTGCTACCAACTACATTAATAACGGCAAGTACATGCAGTTGAATCCTTAAATGCAGTTACACATGCTTTCTATGTTTCAGAACATAGTTTGCTCATGATTATGAGTCTGCTAAATCCATGTCAATGTAGTCCGATTGTAGCAGAGACACTACAATGGAAAACCAACTGAGTGAGGTCCCTTAAGCCCAGCTAGGTGTCTTTGTATGGTTTCACTGCTTTAAAATGGAGAATGAATGACTGCTCATGAAACAGAAAGTTAAGATCCTATCAGTGAATGGGTATTCAGTTATCCATAGGCAATGTAATAATTCTTTGAATGAAATGTCACTTATTCTCATGTGTAAGACCACAAAATAAAACTGTAATCTAAAACAGTTTTCTGTTTTCTGGGTTTTAGTCAATGGATCTAAACATTGAAAACAGTATACCTCTCCCTATTGACAGCCCCTTTGCCAATTCACTCATGAACTCAAAGTCAAATAAGTCAGTGGATATTAGTCAGCAAAGTACAAATCTTTTACATCCAAATTAACTGGGATGAGAACTATAATACATGAAATAAAAATATGTATTTGTCTTTAGATATTTCAAATTAATGTCTCACCTCTTTTTGATATGGTTTATGCATCTGTGCCACCCGCAACGCAACCTACACCTTCATCATTCTGACTACAGTTTATAGATTTTTGGAATGTAGACTGTATTTAATAACAAAGTGCACTTGTGTACTTTTGCCAATTTAAGCCAATTTAAAACATTCATATTAAAGTAAAGGGGAAACATAGTGCTTCCCACAGAGTTTAAACCACCGTGCAAACACATTTAATATGAGCTTTCCCACCTCAGTCAGGACAAATGAAACCATGTCACTGGACTTACATATTCAAGGGCAGCTGGACCTTGGCAACGGCGAGCAGCTCCCTGGCCACCGAGGCCACTCTCGGCGGGACTGCCGCCGCCGCATTGGACGTTCCGCCAAAGGGGGACGTGTCCTGTTAAAAAGAGGAAGATGTGTCAATAATTCCAACCAAAATCTCCAATTCAATGAGGGTCAGTGCCGGTGGTGTAAGTCCAAGAACCACAGAAATCTACCATCTTTCCAGAGTGGTGCCCTGACCTTTCCCAGCCAGCAAACATACAGTGCCCACTAGATACTCGCTCATATGCCCACTTGCAGCCCGCTGTTAGCACAGCTGTTGGTCGACTGGCCTCATGCAAATCGGGACTACGGAGGACCACTAGCAGTCGAGATGAAGACGAGCTGCTGGGCCTGCCATTAGCAGACTGGTGTAGTGCTAATTTGCAAAACCCTGGCCTGTCTGGTCACCCATGGCAGCACGATGGGTCCCGCCTGCTGGGTTTCTCTCTGGATTCACCTCCAGGTCAATTTGTTCAAATTAGCTGAGTCCACATAGAGGCTGGGCCAGTGGAAGGAAGAGTTCCCTGACTGCGAGACAAACCCCCTCCTCTGTTTCGTCACCCATGACGTTTTGGCTTAGAGCAGCGGTGTGCAGACTCTGTGAGCTATGAATTAAAAAGGGGAGAGGGGAGCATCGTGGACCTCCATTCGTGCAGGAGAGGATCATGGGATAA